>NC_080672.1:207638413-207805425 GCF_030247195.1 Topomyia yanbarensis | reverse complement strand
TTGCAGTATCAATCTGTAAAGAAGCAACTGCGTTCGTTCGTGCATCGTGCTATAAACTCATTTCTCCTTTTATTTTTATTTGACCTGTGTTTGTCAAATATGAAAGAATCCCCTATTTCTCCAACCCAATACAAATGCCACAACCACAGATCAATTCCACACTGGCATAAATTTCCGATGCACTTAAAACCCCTTTTTAGAAGGTATAAATGTTGATCATTCATTTTTCTACTACAGGTCCATCTTCAACAGCAACGAACAGGCACTCTCGTGATATAAAGGTTAACACCAATTTAATCTCGTTTCTAAAACACGACACCTTATGTACGGTGCATAAGCTCAAGAGCAAGCACCTTTGCAAAACAAGAAGAGAGCGAGTGCATTCTTTCGCTACTTTCGCACACCGCGTATGCGAGAAAATAAATCCATAGCAATGAGCCATGACAATCTCGTGATGCGGAGAGGCATTGCCAATTCAATCTATCAATTTCTTTGTTCTGATGCATTCCCGCTCAAGGGAAATATTTAAATCACTCATACACACTCACATGTTTGCAAATTTCCCACTCGGAGGAACACAATCTTAATTTCACTCAATTTCCGAATGATGACACTCGAGGCGAAAGCACTCTCATTTCCGGAATTGCACTAATACAAAAAACTGCCCACTCAGAGGAGGTATTTAAAACGCTAATATTTGACCACTCGAGGCCAAATCATTCCCACACAAAGGAATCAATTGTGAAAAGCTACTTATGGCCAAATTATTCCCGCACAGAGGAAGCATCAGCCACTCGAGGCTAAGACACAACCGCCATTTTACTGAATTTCGGATAGTAAAATATTAGTTGCCGCTCGAGGCAAATATCTCTAAAAAACACGCGACAAGTTGTTCAGGCTTGTCCGCTCTTTTGTTCAGAGCAATAACATACTTACTCGGGAGCGTTTCTTGCGCCATTATCGTGACCGGAGCTGTTGAAACACAATTTGCGTCCGTTCTCGTCAACTTTCTTCCAAAATCTGGAGCTTGGTTGTCTGTCACAACAATCAAGGCTTGCTCATCTAAAATCGATAAGTTAATAATATTTTTTTCATTTCTACTCGCCTATATCCTACACGACCATCAAACCGTGTGAATAAAACGAGCAATTGCCATATACTAAAACCAATTTTATTCCTCGCGTTATCACAGAGAAAAACCGACCATCTCTGACGGTGGTCTACAATCGTAACTGACACATTTATTCTTACTGGATCAACTTATGAAGTACATTGAACAATTGCAGTGAAACTGGCAACACATTTACATGCATACTCTACCATGATCTCTCGCTACTCTTCTCTCTCACTCTCTTTCTCACGTTCTCACGATCACAAGTCACTACTTGCAGTGTACTCACTACGAGTTACGATCGATATATAAATGATATGTCAAGGAACCCAATGACGTAAAGTAAAGGTCTGGCAGATGGAGGGATTTGGTTAGGTTAGCAGCACGAAAAGGGTAAACAATCCCGAAGCAACCAGTGATGACGTCATCGAGTTCAAAAATTTAATGGTTTCAATGGAGAAATTCAATGAAATCAATTTAAAATTAAATTATACCCCTTTTCACAGCTTTAAATGTGCTGGACTCATAAAGTGATACAAAAGCATTTAATTCTGCATGTTAAACACTACGATTTATTTTTTGCATTATTAGTAACGTTAGAAAAAAACAAAGTACAATCGAGTGTATTTAATCAACCCGTAGCTATGATTTTCCAAGGAGAAGTCGAAGATAACTTTTATAACAGATAACACTTTTTTAATTTATGTTATGTTTTATTTTTTTTGTGGTTCTTGTTTATTACAGCGGAACGATCATCCAGTACGTTCAGGCCTGTAATTTTTTATTTTTTAGTTTTTGAATTTTGTATATATGTAGTTTTTTTTCCTGGATTCTTTTTTTCTTATGTTTGACTCGAATATTTATTCGTGTTGTAGTGAGCTTTTTCACGACATCTTTGGGCACTTCGGGAATTTGTTTCTCTATTGTTTTCAGCGTTCTTTCTTTCACATGAAATCGGTTACGGAATCCGGGCTCATCGCTGTCCTTTCCTTCGTTGTGCAGCCAGTCGAAGTAAGAATTCATTTCATTTGCAACTCCTGACCACGTTTCTGATGGTTGTACAAGCCCTCCTTTCGACAGATCTTCTACATAATTGGCGTTATCAGGTTCAATCTGATGTGTGTAATTCCCGTAGTTGGAGTGTTTTTTCATAACCTGGCGTGCCATAAATCCAACTGCATAGTCGACACCATCTTGTTCTTCTATGGAGCGCTCTTTCGGTTCATATATCCATGGATTTGATTCTTCATCATCGCTTGATGCATCTTCCTCTATCGATTTCGGGTTAACACAAGCATTTTCTTTGAAACTTTTCTTTTTTCTAAATAGTTCCGTCATGATGAAGTTTTCTTCGACAAACAAATTTAGTGAATTCTTGTTCATTTTTACTTGTTGTGTTAGACTTTTCCAGAGGATAACTAATCGTAGATGTTCGAGTGCTTGAAGTGGCGAGGGATGATCATGAAATCCACCGTTGAAACGCAGCATTGCAAATAAATTCTCGACGAAATCCTGGTTGAATTTTGTAGGTCATCAGGAATGAGATGTTGTAATCAGTCTTCATTTGAGAAATTAATTTTCTATGGGATATTATAGAAATAAGAACAGCTTTCTGAAAGATCTGCAAACATGGGAAAATGTAAGAAAAACTGCTATTTAACATTTATCCTGATCTACCTGTAAACGCGAAGCTGCTGGTGAACACTGCTTTTTCAATGTCCTAATGCTTTTCATTAAATCTTCCATATCATCTAGAATACAGTTTTGTTGGTCAATTTCCATCCCGTAATATTTTTTTTTATGTAATCGATTGGTTCATTTGATATGAATTCAGCACATCGAACCATGCGTTCACTTTTGTATTTGTATTTACTTATTCATTCAACGAACTTGTACAGTCTTATTGAAAACTTAAAACTAATACACAGCATTTGAATTTTGCGATAAACATAATTGCAACAGAAACACTTAATTGCAACAATATTAATTACAAACAAAATATTAATAAAAAAAAACACAATCAGCATGAACATATTTTTACACTGAAACGATTTTGACAACATTAAATTGCCATCGGCTTTTAACAGTATTTGCAATGTAAGTTCGCGATATTTGCATACCATAATATATGCGTTAGCAGTGAAACGTTACGCCGGTCAATTTTAGTACACGGCTCATCTAGCCCGGACCACAACCAAAATTGCGAAGCGTTAGATTCATTAAAAATATAATTAATTTTATCTCATCAGATAAGCTCTCATACTCGCTGTAAATCAGTTACAAATTATAATTAGCCAATCAGAACAAGCCATCTGTCGCTAAATACATTCGGATAGCCTTCTTGAGGCATCAATTGATCATGTTATACCTCTTGCATATTAATCGTCGAGCTAGGCAGTTGTTTCCAAATTTAGTTGGCCACAGAACCAAAGAACTTAAAAAGTGTAAAGTGAAGTAATAAGTAGTCTGAGGACTTGGAAATATTTTTATACTAGTGGGAATTGCTAAAACATAAAAGGCAATTATTGATCGTGATATACGGACGCTACGGCGTCGTCAAGTGCGATTATTGCTAATCACGAACCGCACTACAAGTCGCCGACATGTGTAGGCTAATTGCAAGATTCATTGTTCGAATCTTTGCAAAGCTATACCAGGTAAAAACAACTAACTAAACTAAAGTGTGGCTTAATAGTAAGTTGTGTATCGTTCGAAGGTGATAACCTTCGATTGAAGGTTTTAATTGCAGGCTGAAAAATCGTTCCATCGACTGCATTCGGCACGCTGGTCGAGTACCACGTGCTTAGTTCCGGGACAGTATCCTTTGGTCACGTGATAGCTACCGGTGGAAAAGTTCGTGCCTGGAAAGGCGCCTTCATCGGTGCGCCAACTGCCATCGATAATCCAGGTGCAATCCAGCATCAGTTCTTATACCGTTGAGTGCAACCACGAGTCGTCGTCGCCGAAGCCGCTTTCCGCCAGGCGGTACCGAACGGCAACTAGTTCCTGATAATTTCGCTGGCGTGAACCGCTTGAATCGTGTGCAGTCATTTCCGATGCAGTGGTGAGCAGCGAATATAAACCGGCACCTCCCGCTGATGTGAGCCGGTGTCGAACAGCAGCAAGGTGGTAATAGGACCGCTGATTTTCCACGTCGTCGCAGTAGCACCACATCTTCAAGCAGCAGCCATCCAGATTCAACTTGCCATCGTCAACCCGGGTTGCCAGCAACTACAAATAAGGTCTGAGCTCTTTAATATTAGTTTTAGGAATTTGCGCGCAAATATTAGGTAGACGAAATTTGTAATACAAACCACAAAAACCAAACCAACCGTAGCACAGTGGTCCCAAATTGAAAAAAGACGGTCATAACTATTTTCTGGCTCCCAGTTACGTTTTTGTGCTTCGGTGTCTTCAGAAAAGTTTCATAAAATTTGTTTGCGCATATTTTGAGATAAGCACCTTAATTCTCATTAAGGTGGTATAACAAGTTTTGAGTATCTTTTTTTTATTAAATAATCAAAAAAAAAATTTCTTCTTTTAACTTATACAGTAATTCATTTGGAGTAACTTTGCTGAAGAAATTGTTTATCGATATATTTTTCAATGCAAGATATAACTGTGTGATTAAAATTGTACTCTAAAATCAAGTTTTTTAAGTTTTCTTCACAGGATCAGATTTAATCACTTAGGTATGTTCTAGAAAGTTTTAGATATCATCAAAACACATAACTTTTGTGAAACCACCAATGGTTTTTGGCGTAAAATTTAGGATATAAAAACATATTTCAGTTAAAAAAGAGGGTTTTTCTGCATCATTTTGTGTTTGAACCGGCAACTTCCGGCAGCCAATTTTTGGATATGTTTTGCAATATAGTACAACCTTGCATTTGAAAAAAAACTGGAGTCCTATCTTGAAAGATTTGTATCTGAGCTCAATCAACATTCACACGAAAAACGCATTGTCTTCTATCTCGTCATCTTGGATTTATCAGCCACCACTTATTGTCAATATAAAATTCGGCTACTTCATATTTTTTTAGTATTAGGAAAGGGTTTACACGGTGCTGCTAGCATGTGGAATACTGGCACCAGCATGCTAACTTACATGCAGAACTTTTTCATTCAACGATAGCATACTTTTATATCTGCTTTTCGTTTCTTATGCTGTAAATTTTAAGCATTGTGCATATTCGGTCTATCCTCTTATTGAATGCTTACTAAAAGTATATTCTAGAAGATGCATAAAAATCACAGCAGAATAAAAGAGACGGGAATAAAAGGAACGCTAACTCTGCATATATTTATTTCTCAGTGTAATATAAATATGACATATGTGCATGCCATCCCGCAACCCTGCCAGAGTCACAAACGTCGAACAGGTCGAAACGTGAGCGCGTTGCGAAAAAATAGAAAAAGTTTACCGAAAGGATTTTGCTTTTTTTCTACCGGAAAGAATATGGATTATTCCAGCGAATGTGAGTACTTTCATATATTGTATGAATGAAATACGAAACGTATATCATATTGATTGACAATTAACAGTTTTTTTTAATTGTCGAATCATATTAAGTTTGACATGAATTGATGCATTAGCCCGGTTTTCGGTTTCTCATACAAAATTATAATATGTAAAACATATCTGAAAACTAGTCACCAATTGCCGCCAATTGGAAAATGAGAGATATTTTTGTTTGTAATGTGTAAACACATTCAAAAATGCTCATGGTACAGTGATTGTTATTATAAGGATTATGTTGTGAATTTTTTGCTTTGTTTAACATACATCAGTTTTTCTCGACAAGATAGATACCGGTAACTTTATTTTCAGATGCTAAGCATGGTACCAGACAACGAGATCTTTTCACTCGGAAAGAATTTTTCCAGCTCATTAAAAAATGTATCGGTAAAGGTACTGATAGCTGTTTTGTGGTTATCGAGCGTTCGCTTTCCGAACAGCTCGGCGGCATTCCATACACATTATCCGCAGAGTGTAAAAAAAATCTACGAATTTTAATTTCTGATCTTAAAAAGAAGTGGAATGATAGTCACAGAACGGAACGCAATTTCTTTAATCAAAATGCTGAATGGCTCAAATCAGAAGTTGTTTTTACTAGTGACAGTGTCGCCAACTACGACGACTTGCGCACTAACGACTCCTGTGCAAGGTCTTCGGCAGGAAGTACTGGTCGTCCCTTATCAGGATCTTCTTTCCAAGAATTGAGTGATCGAACTAAGCGGAGACGGACTGAAAGTCTTCGGAAACATTACGATTCTGAAGAGTTATGTTATGCCGCGCAAATGAGTCTAAGAGCCGAAAATAAGGTGGATGCAGCCAATTTGATAAAAGATATTGCAACCGGGAGTCCATCAAAAGTCCTTAAGTACAAAGAATACCTCAAACAGAAGCCTGAATCAACTCTTTCTGGTAACGAAGCTGTTGCCCTCATGATTGACAATAATTTTTCCAAAAACCAGTACAATAGCATACGATCTGTCAGTCTTGGAAAAAATTGTGTTTTGTATCCACCTTATAAACAAGTCCTAGAAGCTAAAAAAAAATGTTATCCTTCACCTTCGGGAATTATTGTCAATGAGTCGAGCGCCGAAGTTAAATTACAACCATTACTGGATCATACAGTCGAACGCTTGTTGTTAGTGCGAGTAAATTTTATCGAATGTCTCCAATCAGATAGCGTAAATAATCTTGAATTACTCTGCAAATGGGGTTGTGATGGTACTTCTGGACAAAGTACATTTAAACAAAAATTTTCTGACGATGACGGATCTAAAACTGATGCCAACATGTTTGTCACTAGCTTGGTGCCTTTGCAGCTCATTTACGCAGATAAATCTGTTAGCAAGAACACAGTACTGTGGAAAAATCCTAGCCCTTCATCTCCTCGATTCTGCAGGCCGATAAGATTACAATTTTTGCATGAAACAGCTGAAGCAACAAGAACAGAAGTCGACGATATAAAAGATCAAGAGAAAAAATTGATGCCTTTTCAAACGATTGTAAATGGCAAACGAATAAACGTTTCATTTAAAATTTCATTAACAATGATAAACGGCAAGGTTTGTAATTCATTGACTAACACAAATTCTTCTCAACGTTGTTTTTTCTGTGGTTCAACTTCTAGTCAGTTTAATCGAATTGATCAAATGTTGAAAAAGCCTGTAGTCTCCGAAAACTTAGAATTTGGAATTTCGTCGGTACATGCCTGGATTCGGTTCTTTGAGTGCTTATTGCATATTTCTTATAGACTAGATGTCAAGAAATGGCAATGTCGCTGCAAGGACGAAAAAGCTAGAATGGAGAAACGCAAAAAGGAAATTCAATTTCATTTTAAGCAGCAATTGGGACTTCTAGTGGATATACCAAAGCAGGTGTATGGAAGTACAAATGACGGTAACACAGCGCGCCGATTTTTCGAAAACGCGCAAGTTTCTGCATCCATCACGGGAATAGACCAGAATTTAATCGACAGGTTTTATGTGATTCTGCGGGTAATTGCATGTGGTTTGGGTATACACATTGTGAAGTTTGAGGCGTATGCTCTGGAAACTGCACGAAGATTTGTCGAACTTTATCCATGGTACTACATGCCCACTAGTGTACACAAAATCCTGATACATGGAGCCCAAATCATAGAGTCTTCCTTGTTGCCGATAGGACAAATGTCTGAAGAGGCCCAGGAGGCTTGCAACAAATATATCAAGAAGTTCCGTCGAGATTTTAGCCGAAAATGTAGCAGGTCCAAAACAATGGAAGACGTTTTTTTTAGATTGCTAGTTTCGTCCGACCCCCTTATTTCTAGCATGCGTAAAGCGTCTTCAAAAAAAATAAAAGCGTTACCTGCTGAAGCAAAGGAGTTATTGAAAGAAACTGCGTTGGAGATCAGTAACGAACCAGATTTATCGATAGATGAAGTGGAGTGCAGTGACGATTATGAGAGTAATTGACTTATTATTTCTGCTGTGTAGAATAATTTGCGGTACTAATAATATAATGTTCCTTATGAAACTTTCAAACATTCGTGTATTTTTTTCCAATTTTTAACAGGAATACATAATCAAAAGAAAAAACCATTTAAATTTAAGCTAATTGTCGACATGGTGCTGAAGGTATGCATTGATTTGCATGCTATCGACTTAGTGTACGCGTTTTCTCTGTTTCAGGGATTAATCTAAGATGGCGAGATAGAAGACAATGCGTTTTTCGTGTGAATGTTGATTGAGCTCAGATACAAATCTTTCAAGATAGGACTCCAGTTTTTTTTTTCAAATGTAAGACTGTACTATATTGTAAAACATATCCAAAAATTGGCTGCCGGAAGTTGCCGGTTCAAACACAAAATGATGCAGAAAAACCCTATTTTTTAACTGAAATATGTTTTTAAATCCTAAATTTTACGCCAAAGACCATTGGTGGTTTCACAAAAGTTGTGTGTTTTGATGATATCTAAAACTTTCTAGAACATACCTAAGTGATTAAATCTGATCCTGTGAAGAAAACTTAAAAAACTTGATTTTAGAGTACAATTTTAATCACACAGTTATATCTTGCATTGAAAAATATATCGATAAACAATTTCTTCAGCAAAGTTACTCCAAATGAATTACTGTATAAGTTAAAAGAAGAAATTTTTTTTTTTGATTATTTAATAAAAAAAAGATACTCAAAACTTGTTATACCACCTTAATGAGAATTAAGGTGCCTATCTCAAAATATGCGCAAACAAATTTTATGAAAATTTTGCTGAAGACACCGAAGCACAAAAACGTAACTGGGAGCCAGAAAATAGTTATGACCGTCTTTTTGCAATTTGGGACCACTGTGCGTAGTGCTAAATACAAACCTTTTCAAACGCCCACACTTAGCTTTTGGATGTGAGCGAAAACTAAAATGCAAGTTTCAGTATAAGTTTAATTCCACTAGATGAACTTTCCATTTCCGACAGTGTATCGATTTTTAGGGAGTTTGAGTTTCGTACCGCGATCGTAAGACCCGCCCTGAGCGAGCTAACCGGGAAGGCATTCACACGCATTTCCGCATCACAATCCTTGCTGGGTTGTGCTGGCGCTTAAGCGGATTTGTTAATGATTTGATTAAACATTAGGGTTTGGTTGAAGCCGGTCCGCAACGGAAGAGAGTGGCCTTTTTTGGCAGTGGGGTATCGTTTCGTTTCGTATCGGTATTTAAGGAATATAGTTCCACTCTTGAACGTTGCCGGTTCTAGTAACAGGTTCCAACGGTTGGCACATTTTTGAGTTACCGTATCGTATCGTATCATTTCGTATCGTATCGGCCTAACCGTTAGGTTACCATGGTGTTACAAATTGGCGCCCAACTCGAAGGCTCACTAACGATCGACAAATAGTGTCTTCGCTAATTTTTTTTATTGAATATTGGAAATTAGTTTGATTTAGTCTACATTCACTTTAATTTATTTCATAAAAAATAGTTGCGCATTACACACATACAATAAGTTTAACAAGATTACAGTATAGAGTTTTTTCGCTGTTCTCATTTCTGCATTGCAAAGCTCAAATCGGGATCGTCGCGATTTAGTTTAGTGAAATCCATAAAAGAATGGATATCAACATGTATAATTATCACGCGGACGATTTGGATGAAGAAGAAGTAAATTACGAATTAGAACTCCGGTAGACCGATAGCAGAAAATCTAGAAAATAAACGTCGCGAGCTGCGTGTACTTTTGAAGGATGATCGCAAAAACATGAAATTATACATCACGACAACCCCATTAGAACAAATCACGAGCCTAATAGCACATAAAATAACAGCCATCGGAAAAGATTTGGAACGCCAAATAACGTCGCGATCTATGTCTAGATTAACTTGTCTTAGAAACAGAATCTTAAGAGCTCCCTCGTCGGATAGTGCACTAAAAAAATCGTTTATTGATTGGGTCGATTCACTTTTCCAAGAATACTTCAAGACAGGAAACACCCATCCATCTGACCCATCCCAGCGGGACTTGCAACCCGACAATGCTAGATTGTACTTGGAAAACACTCGGAATCCAATTCCCCCAACAAGCCTTCCTAGTTCTATGGAGCAGATACTACCTCCACAAGCAACGGTTACACCCAATGCTTCTTTTACAGTTCCGGTTATGGCTTCCTCGCCGAGTTTTCAAGGGGTGAGACCAATCGGTAGTGTAAACATTCAGAACGAAGTAGGAAACCATTCAACTGGACAAATACCAACAAATGATCCACACATTCCTGTGATACCCGCAATTGAAACCCCTGCCAACTTAGACCATAGACAACTACAGAACCTTCTCACTGCAGACCTAACAAACTTTATTAAAGAAACAATTAAAGAGGCTGTGGGAAATTACGTCAATGCTTGGGCAAGTTTATCTATCCCGCATTGTTCTCTAAGTAATATAAATCGCACAGAAATTCCCCCAACCCAAAACGCAGCTGTAAACACAAGCCCAATACCACCAATTTTAGAAAACCATAGTGTATTTTGTAATCCAGGTAGACCAGTATTCAGTAGACAACCGGCCCAACACACCGCAGTAAATACAAGTAATTTAAATTTCCCTGAACCACCCCCAAATATACCCCAACAAATTAATTCAAATTATTACCAGCACGTGAATCATTCAAACAACCAACATCATCTTAGAATCAAGATTGAAAAATGGCAAATTTCTTTCAATGGTGAAATGGGACCAAAATCGTTGCCTGTTTCCGAATTTATTCGACAAGTTACTATTTTAGCGAAGGCAAATCGAGTTAGCGATGAAGAACTGCTTCAAACAATAATATATTTTCTTTATCGGAGAAGCTAGAAAATGGTACTTTACGTACTGGGAGAAATTTTTGATCTGGAATCACCTAGTATATTATTTAAATATGACCTTCGAAAACCCGAACAAAGACAAGGCCATAGAAGATGAGATGAGGGAAAGAAAGCAAAGACCGAATGAGCGATTCAGTGCCTATTTAGCAGATATGGAGAGACTGTCTCAAAGTCTCACACAAAAGTTAAGTCCGCAACAAAAACTTAAGCTCATTTTCGAAAACACTAAATTATCTTACAGAAGGCGTTTAGCTTTGTGCCCTATTGCTTCAATAAACGAGCTTGCCGTGTACTGTTATCAATTTGACGCCCTAGAACCAAACTTGTATACCACAAACAACCAGAGATTTCACCCACAAACCGTGCATCAAATATGCCCCGAGGAAATCGAAGAACTCAATCTGGATGATGATGATACTGAAGAGATCAATGCAATTAATGACATTAGACAGTCTTTTAAAGATCGACATATCAAGAAGGAATTCAAAACAGGCCATAATGCCACACCTTCTACTTCTCAGGTTGACAAAAGGCAGTTAGTCGAAGAGTCTAGCGACAAAGTGGTTTGTTGGAATTGCAAAAAATCCGGTCATCTGGCAAGGTATTGCCAGCAACCCAAAAAAATATATTGTTACGCTTGCGGTGAACCTAACGTTAGCAAGAAAACCTGCCCCAAGCAGCGTTTCCAGTCTAGTGAAAAAACGAAGATTAGAAGAAGAGAATGGGGATCGTCCTTCTTCTAGTACCAGCCACGATAAGATTCCCAATTATGAATATTTTAATCAAATATTTATAGTGAACATTAACCTAATTACCTGCCCACATGTAAAAGTTAAAATCCTAGATACTGACGTGGTCGGACTTCTTGAATCGGGAGCAAGTATTTCCGTGATCAGTTCAATGGAGTTGATTAAACGCTGGAACCTAAAAATTCAAAGCATTAACCTTAAAGTTCAAACTGCTAACGGCGAAAAATTAAGTTGCGCCGGTTTTGTTTATATACCTTTTACTTTCGAAGAGACCACTAAGGTAATTCCAACAGTGATCATCCCTGAAATCTCCAAGGATCTCATTTGCGGGTATGACTTTTGGAGGGCTTTTAATATTCGCCCGACGACAGGAAATGGCATCACCTTGGATCACAATGAGCCAGAACCTGTAAATGGAGCCACTTCAACGGCAAATTCCATCAGTGCGAAAGCCGATCAGGCCCTCGTTTTCATGTTGGAGGTTGATAAAAACGTCCAAACAATTCTGCCCGAGAAAGTAATTGATGAAAGTTTGAACATCCCATCGTTAGAACCGCCAGAGGATGATGTCGTAGATTCAGATTCCATTTTAACTGAACACGTACTCACAACTGCTGAAAAAGATAAATTTGTTAATGTCATCAAGTTATTCCCAAGATCGTATAAGGGTAAAATTGGAAGAACGCCTTTAATCTAGCATACCATAGAATTAATGCCTGACGCGACACCTAGAAAAATACCGTCTTATAAATATTCCCCAAAGGTTGAGCAGGAAGTAGATAAAGAAATTGAGCGTCTTCTAAACATGGACGCAATAGAAGAATGTGCAAGCGAATTTGTGAACCCATTACTCCCAGTTAAAAAACCCAATGGATCGTGGAGACTCTGTTTAGATGCCCGTCGCCTCAATCAAATGACGAAGAGAGACGAATATCCGTTCCCCAACATGACAAATATCTTGGAGCGATTAGAGAAAGCAAAATATTTCACAATCATCGACCTGAAAGATGCTTACCATCAGGTGGTGCTTGATCTAAAATGTAGAGATTATACTGCATTTAGAACCAATAAGGGATTATTCAGATATTAGACTATGCCATTCGGACTCCTCAATAGTGGAGCAACCCTTTGTCGACTTATGAATAAAGTTTTGAAATTTGCTTTACATCCCAGAGTCTCTGTATACCTGGACGACATAATAATAGTTTCAAGTACCTTGGAAGAGCATTTTCAGTTATTAGAGATAGTTGCGAATAGGCTAAGAGAAGCTAATTTAACAATTAGTATCGATAAGTCCAAGTTCTGCCAAAAGTCAGTGAGATACCTAGGTTTCATACTAAGCGAAAGTGGCATCTCCACCGACAGCGCAAAAATTGAACCGATTTTAAATTATCCAGCTCCGCAATCTATAAAAGATGTGAGAAGGCTACTTGGATTAGTCGGCTTTTATCAAAGATTTATAAACAACTACAGCCAAATTGCATCCCCTATTTCTGATCTCTTAAAAAAATGCAAAGGGAAATTTCGCTGGACGGAGGACGCTGAGAAAGCCCTCCTAATGCTAAAATCTGCACTTACTTCTCCTCCTATTCTATCAAACCCAGAGTTCGATTCACCCTTTTCAATTGAAACAGACAGTTCGGACTTGGCAGTAGGAGCTGTTCTTACGCAAAATATTAAAGGCGAACGCCGATGCATAGCGTACTTCTCAAAAAAGTTATCAGCCACTCAGAGAAGATACAGCGCCACGGAGCGAGAATGTCTTGCAATGCTCATGGCAATAGAACATTTCCGACATTTTGTCGAATGCTCAAAATTCACAATAATTACGGACGCTATGAGTTTGACATTCCTCAAAACAATGTCAATTAATAGTAAAAGTCCTCGAATTGCAAGGTGGGCGATGAAAATACAAGCTTACGATATTGTCTTCGAATACAAAAAAGGAAAAGACAATATAAGTGCAGATGCACTTTCTAGAGCAGTTTGTGTCGTTGCTTATAGCATCTCAGATACTCCTCATGATGAGTTTAAAGAACTTGTTTCCAGGCACCCCGATAAATACAAGGACTTCAAAGTAGTCAACGATAAACTCTATAAATTTGTTACGAACGTCGCAAAGGCCAATGACCCGACATTTAGGTGGAAATATGTCCCCACTAGTGGCGAAAGAGCGAGCATTATCGAAAACATTCACAACTCGGCCCATTTTGGATTCGAAAAAACCTATCAGGCAGTAGCGGAAAGGTTTTATTGGCCCAGAATGAGCGGAGATATCCTTCGATTCTGCAAGGGATGCCTAACTTGTAAACGCTCGAAAACTGATAATGTCCATCCAAACCCCAGTTGCGGTAAATCAAAAATGTGCAATCGTCCCTGGGAAATGGTGTCAGTAGACTTTCTCGGTCCATACACCCGTTCGAAGTCCGGTAACGCATGGGTGCTCGTGGTAACAGATATTTTTTCAAAGTTCACATTAGTCCAAGTCATGCGTCAAGCGAAGACTGCGGCAGTAATGACCTTTTTAGAAAATAATGTATTCTTACTCTTTGGGGTACCAGCCGTATTGATTTCCGACAATGGTGCCCAATTCCGCGCCAAAGAGTTCGAGAAGTTCCTAAATAAGTACAATGTACAACACTGGAGTTTAGCCTCATACCACCCAAGTCCAAACCCTACAGAACGCGCGAATAGAGTGATCACTTCAGCTATTCGTGCATCACTTATGGATAAAACTCAAAAAGACTGGGATAAAGGAGTCCAACACATAGCATGTGCGATTCGTAACAACGTCCACAATTCAACAGGCTACTCTCCGTACTTTGTAAACTTCGGGAAGAATATGGTCAACTTCGGTGAAGAATACACTCGCCTCCGAGAAGCAAATGCTGACCTTGATCAGTTTAACCCACCAAAACTGTCAGATGAATTGAAACACTTATATGAAGCAGTTCGAATTAACTTGAAAAATGCATATAACCGCTACGCCGCCAACTATAATTTTAGATCTAATCGAGACATTACTTTTGAGGAAGGGGAAGTGGTATTAAAAAAAAAATTTCTTTCTGTCCGATAAAACCAAGGACTTCACAGCTAAATTAGCACCCAGATATAGCGAAGCAATTGTTCAAAAAAAAGTAGGAACATGTTGTTATGAACTTAAAGATACAAAAACAAACAAAACGCTAGGCGTGTATCACGCATCGAAATTAAAGAAACGGTAGAGAGCAGGGAAGATAGAGCAATATCGAAAAACAAACCTCTCCCTGTCACAAACAACCAGCCGTTCAAAAACATAATCAGTCGAGCTATGTATTCCGAAGTCATTAGTAGGTTAACGAAAATAAATAAAGAAAGAAACACCTCCTCGTCAATAGGATTGAGTCGATGGTCAATTGTATACAAACAGCGCAAGAATTAAGGGCAACAGTAATTTACCGAGCTATGAACGCTGAAAGTATTAAAGTAGGCTAACAAGATAAAACGATTCATAAAATACCTCATCACTGCAAGATGCAATATCCAATCAACACACTTGCATCGCAGCATAAAAAAATAACACTCGGTCTAAAAAAATAGGTCAACGAGGTCAATAACCTTTGATGTTCAATGTATTGTTTTTGTCGGTCAGTCTCTTTCAACAAAATATAGTTTTTAAAATCATAGCTAACTTTACACACTCTTCTACATATATTTTGAAGCACTTACCATTCCTTTTTTTGTTTGCTTAAATAAAACTAAATCACTAATATCGCCTAAAACGCGTAAACTTCCGCGACCCGATTTTATAAACTACATTAAAATCTGCACACCGATTAAACTTACATGTATGTATGTGTATTTTGTTTTGATTCCCTTTTTTTCATGATGGCCGTCTATGTATATTGAACAGGCCCTGTCGGAATATGCTGTTTCGTTCGTTTAGAGATTACAGTAGAGGCTTCATTTAGAGTTTCGTTTCGTATCGATTATTTGACATAAAAACAATTTCGCAAATCATTTTTGCGGTTAATTTTGAGTATCGTTAGCTTAGGTATCGTTTAGTTTTCAGCAAAATAAACCATAAAATACCGGTAGTAAGTAGATATAAATAGAACGTTTGTTATCGCTGATTTTAGGGTAAGGTTAATTAGTATAAATTTAAGCAAAATCAGTCCAAACCGCAATCTATCTACTTGCAACCCTATCAGTTCGAACTTTGAAAAGTTTGGTTCACCCGTATTTTAGGTAGTATTAGTTTTAGTTCTCTCATTAGATTTGAAGTATGTATTAGTGTCGGTTGGGATTTTCTGAAGCTGTGGAATAGGGACTAGTTTTCTCGAATCAGCCGCCGCGTGCAGTCGCAACTCGGTTATAATGTCCCGTTATCGCTATCGTTACCGTTCCGCGAGCAAAACGTTTCGGTTTCACTACTTCAAACCCCGACTGAAGATGCCGCGAAAAATTTGTTTTGGATATAAGTATTCGCCTAGACGTGAAGAAAACAATCATTTGCGTAGTGCGTTATTATCACTAACAGATTTACCATAATTATCGAAAATCTCTTTGCTGTAATCTGCTGTATTGTATTTTGCGCCGATCAAAATGTGTGTGTATTTGCATTCGCTGTATTCAAGCGAACATAATTAGTTAACAATCGTAATAATAATGGATGAAACCGAAGATGTGTCGATCAAGTTTTGTGCTTTAGTTCAGAAATGATTAACGATGGTAACTCAAATCAGAGTAAAATTTTAATAAAATTTGCAACCAAATTTTATTAAAATTTTTAAGGCCGATTAAGGGGTATTTGTAACAGTATTTGCAATGTAAGTTCGCGATATTTGCATACCATAATATATGCGTTAGCAGTGAAACGTTACGCCGGTCAATTTTAGTACATGGCTCATCTAGCCTGGATCACAACCAAAATTGCGAAGCGTTAGATTCATTAAAAATATAATTAATTTTATCTCATCAGATAAGCTCTCATACTCGCTGTAAATCAGTTACAAATTATAATTAGCCAATCAGAACAAGCCATCTGTCGCTAAATACATTCGGATAGCCTTCTTGAGGCATCAATTGATCATGTTATACCTCTTGCATATTAGTCGTCGAGCTAGGCAGTTGTTTCCAAATTTAGTTGGCCACAGAACCAAAGAACTTAAAAAGTGTAAAGTGAAGTAATAAGTAGTCTGAGGACTTGGAAATATTTTTATACTAGTGCGAATTGCTAAAACATAAAAATCAATTATTGATCGTGATATACGGACGCTACGGCGTCGTCAAGTGCGATTATTGCTAATCACGAACCGCACTACAAGTCGCCGACATGTGTAGGCTAATTGCAAGATTCATTGTTCGAATCGTTGCAAAGCTATACCAGGTAAAAACAACTAACTAAACTAAAGTGTGGCTTAATAGTAAGTTGTGTATCGTTCGAAGGTGATAACCTTCGATTGAAGGTTTTAATTGCAGGCTGAAAAATCGTTCCATTGACTGCATTCGGCACGCTGGTCGAGTACCACGTGCTTAGTTCCGGGACAGTATCCTTTGGTCACGTGATAGCTACCGGTGGAAAAGTTCGTGCCTGGAAAGACGCCTTCATCGGTGCGCCAACTGACATCGATAATCCAGGTGCAATCCAGCATCAGTTCTTATACCGTTGAGTGCAACCACGAGTCGTCGTCGCCGACGCCGCTATCCGCCAGGCGGTACCGAACGGCAACTAGTTCCTGATAATTTCGCTGGCGTGAACCGCTTGAATCGTGTGCAGTCATTTCCGATACAGTGGTGAGCAGCGAATATAAACCGGCACCTCCCGCTGATGTGAGCCGGTGTCGAACAGCAGCAAGGTGGTAATAGGACCGCTGATTTTCCACGTCGTCGCAGTAGCACCACATCTTCAAGCAGCAGCCATCCAGATTCAACTTGCCATCGTCAACCCGGGTTGCCAGCAACTACAAATAAGGTCAGAGCTCTTTAATATTAGTTTTAGGAATTTGCGCGCAAATATTAGGTAGACGAAATTTGTAATACAAACCACAAAAACCAAACCAACCGTAGTGCTAAATACAAACCTTTTCAAACGCCCACACTTAGCTTTTGGATGTGAGCGAAAACTAAAATGCAAGTTTCAGTATAAGTTTAATTCCACTAGATGAACTTTCCATTTCCGACAGTGTATCGATTTTTAGGGAGTTTGAGTTTCGTACCGCGATCGTAAGACCCGCTCTGAGCGAGCTAACCGGGAAGGCATTCACACGCATTTCCGCATCACAACCCTTGCTGGGTTGTGTTGGCGCTTAAGCGGATTTGTTAATGATTTGATTAAACATTAGGGTTTGGTTGAAGCCGGTCCGCAACGGAAGAGAGTGGCCTTTTTTGGCAGTGGAGTATCGTTTCGTTTCGTATCGGTATTTAAGGAATATAGTTCCACTCTTGAACGTTGCCGGTTCTAGTAACAGGTTCCAACGGTTGGCACATTTTTGAGTTACCGTATCGTATCGTATCGTTTCGTATCGTATCGGCCTAACCGTTAGGTTACCATGGTGTTACAGGCTTAAGATGTAGGAGTTTCGTCGACAAAGTACAGGAATCCATTCGTACGGCTGGCATCCATGGTCGATCATTGCAAAGATTCCGAAATTCTCTAAATCGCACTCCGTACGGCAAAGTGCTGGACGAGAGAGCGCGTTTTTTCAAGCTTGCATCTAGGTCTACCTTGAATGAGACGTAATCTAGCGTAGCAACATCCTGCCTACTCGAAACAAGCTTTTTCACTTTTACAGAACCATTCACGTTTAAACAATCACTAACCAGAACCGAAACTTTTTGCTCGGTGACGTCGCTTTTGATGTTCGATAGATATAGTGTGAAACTATCATTCGCAGTTTTTTCAGGATACATTGTTTCCGAGCAGCTTTCCATTATTAGAGAAAAATGACGGGGTTTTGCAGCTGAACATTCGTTGCGTTGCCAGGATAAAGACGGTTTCGTGTATTCAACAAGCTCGGTGATGGTAGCATTAAATGTCTCGATACTTTGCTTCAGGCATTCAATCTTACTATCGCGTTTCCCTTGCATATCATAGGCGGCTTTTATCTAACTGTCTGAATTGCGAAATTTTACATTCTCCAGCAGGTCACGGCAGTCATCACACATCCAAACAACATTTGAGTTACTGCAGGCAGATAATTCATTTTCCGTTAGGCCGATGCAGTGTTTTTGGAAATAGCGAAACCCATCACAGAAGCCTTTGCAAACCGCTGGGTCAGATTCACCAAGGGCCGTTTTACAATTTCCGCATGAGTTTAGTCCGGTCTAAGACGTTAGTACCTGTCATCGCAGAAATGGCTGCATCCTGAAGCCAAATGAAAACAGTGTAAAAGGCCGCCATGTTCCTCTTGCATACATCTCAATAATTTGAATCAGCTTTTCGACCTTTATGTGCAATATTATGACCCACGTTGCACACAAACCATATGAGGGCAAGTAAGCAAGTTTTATCCCGCATGATGAACAGGTATAATCGAGTTTTAAATGCTACATTTTTGATATTCTTTATCGTTCTATCTATAAGGTGCTACATGTTCATTTCAAAACACCTCGTCGAAGAGTTATATTGCAGAAGTTGAATCATTTTGAAACAAACCGTAGAACGAAATTTTATAATTGGATGCAGAGATGCATTAAATAAAAATTGATTTCGTTTGTTAGTTTGTTTGTTAGGCTATCAAAATAAGTTAAGCTGTTTAATTTGACCACAATTTTAATTTAATTTAACAAGAGGAAAAGAAAAGAATATATAATCACAATTTGTACCCTTTTCTAGTTATATTTTCTCACAAAGAACACAATAAGCAAGTGGAAGTTTACTTACATTTTTACTGCTTTCGAATGAGCCCAAACTATGATTAAATAAAAGATTGTTAATAAAGCCAAGCCATACAACCTAAGTAACAACTTTTAAATATGACGGCAAACAATCTGCTACAAATATTCTTATTTAGATCGTTATTTAAATAATATCGAAGCTTGCTTATATTGCTTCATTATTCATAATTTTTCATCAGATCTTCGACGATTATGCTAATTATCCACTGTAGAACAAATTGTCGTTTAATTCTTAATGATAGAACAGAAATGCACAGGGTGTGAAAGAAGTTGTGAAAGTTGAGACTGGACAGATGACTTGGCAAAATGGCACAAAAAGTTGAATGCGGAAGAAACGCCCAAATCGTATCGGAACTGAAGGGGGGTTGTGTAAGGTATTATCGGCAAAAAAATTGGATTCCTTCATTTTTTTTCGATTCAAATATTGTTTGTCTATTCGGTCGTCGTTATGGTGTACGTCGAAAACTGGTTTTTCGGTGTACAACATAACTCAAAATCTGCTGGACCAAGCGTTGATACATTTGTATAGTTGTTTTTGATATCACTCCACAAGTACTAAGGTAGCTTTTATTTCTTGGTCGATTTTCGAACTTTTCGTAGCACTTTGAAGCCAAAGTCCGATTATTGCTAAAAAACGATGAAAATGCTATTGAAAAAATAATAATATTCAGCATCTTGCAAAAAGCTCTTGTAGTTACCTGGGCAATGATGTGAAGAAGAAAAACTGCAAAATTCAGTACAATTGGTCCAGGAAATCTTGAGTTACGGTTTACACCGCATTTTGTCGAGGTGCCACCTGAAGATTCACTGTCTGCATGAAGTATCAGGTTCAATTTGTTAAGTTATATCTGTCAATTGATTATCAGACAGATTGCAGACTATAGGAAGTAATTAATTGTAGGGTAAGGTGGGGCAAATCCGACCGTTGGGTAAACCCGACCCCCCCTTTGTTACCGAAAATAAGAAGCACTACGCGCACTAATATCAATGTTGTCGTGTAGAGCATCGAAAATAATCATACACCATTATGACAGGGTTTCATTAGTCTAAATTGAGGTGCTCAAACGACAAAAAGTGTGTTTTTACAACTTTTGATTTTACTTTTATGCATCATTGACTACAGGATATTTCTGATTGTTAAAATGATTGCATAATAAATGTAAGTGGATTTAAATTCTTTGATTAAAGTCCTACAAAGTGCGTAGAGGAATTTAGTTCAATCATATTTTTTTTAATTGCATCGTAATGAAAAATGACGCGGTGGTTCAAATCCGACCACTAAATATTGGGGTAAATCCGACCGCTTTTTTACTAAGAAAATTTTTATTTTTCAAATTGAAATATATTTTTATTGTTATTATTTATTATTTTTATGCAAAATGGTTCATAATTACAAACGAAAGACACAAAAACGTGATGATTATAGTATTCATCGAACAATTACTCCGATGCAAATGGGAATATCATTACGTGCTACTGCTCGTGATTTTAGCATTCCAAGGTTGACATTGAACTCCATTTTCTTCATGTTACAATTCAATGACACAACATTCATTGATTTATCATTGAAAAACCATAAAATTTGGATAATATCTGCACTAAATCAACCAAAAACATAGGGGTCGGGTTTACCTCACCATTTTTGAAAACAGCAAAAATGAACATATTTGTTAAATGCTTGTATCGCAAGATATTCCAAGGATCCAAATAAAATGCTATATATAGAAAGTTGCCCAAGAGTCTCACCTTTAATTTGGTATATAAAGCGAATTGATCCGATGTAAAATGAGCATTTAACAGCCAAAACGATTTACTAGGTCGGATTTGCCCCACCTTACCCTAATTTATTATTTTGTAACCGGCATTTGAAGCTTTCTCAATTTTCGCATGACGTCTCAAAATTTCAGCAAAATTTCGTTTAATTGAACGTTTTAGGAATCCAAGATGTTGAAAGCTGAGCAATTTGGATTTAACCCAATTGACAGATATACTTTGCTGAAAATCAGCTTTTGAAATTGTCAAATTCTCAGCTCTATTATTGAACTTCTGGTATTTCAGGATTGATTAGGTAATCGTGCTGATAATTTGAATTACTTTATTTTCAGCAAAATAGGCCTGCCAAATTCGATATGCATGGTTAGTGGAGTAGTTGGATAGGATAGTATAATAAGCCCCACCAGGCTTCTTTTCCAAGGACCACAAGCAAATAAATAATTGTTTTTGGCTTTTTCATGTGCTGCAGAACAGCAACTAATACAAACGATTCTAAAAAAGGTAAGCTTCCATTATTGTTCTGTAAGCATTTGATTCAATTTGAAATAGTCAGATTTGGCTGAACTGTCCACTAAATATAATGTTAAAGAAGCTTTTTCAATTTTTGGAGTGGCTAGAGACTAACAATATAACTTTATAACGTTCACGATAGTATGCACCATTATTAGCAAAATAGTGAAATAACGTTGTATACCATGTTCACACTACAGAGTAAAAACATGTTATAATAATTAGCAACAAGAAAAATGTCATCGAGATAGCGTTAAAACACGTTTTTACTTGTTGTGTGAACGTAGTATTAGCCACTTGAATCTTAAATAATTCTAATGTTACTTTGTTTAAGCTAAATCGAGGATTCCAAAATTATTTTAACAAAATATAAATACGTCAGACTATTAAATGGCATAAACAGTGAATTTTCTATTAACCTCATTGTACAGTTTTTAACATTGCCGTGTACTGCCGATCAGAACGCAGTAATGCAAATGGCAGCATCATGTTACCGGAAAAAGACAAAAATATGACAGGCTCCTCTTGCGCATACTTCGTTATTTTCAATCCTCTCTTCGGCTTTCTTCTGGATCAATATGGCTCACTTTGCTCGCAATATAGATGGCAATAATTAAGCCAGTTTTAACAGGTAGAAAAGACAAGCACCGTCGAACTATATTTACCAGTATTTTGATTTCTCTGTTCTTTCCTTCTCTCTACACGCTTGATTCCAATTGCTCATCGAAGAGTAACAGGAGAGCACATTTGGATAAATTGATTCGATTATCTCATATTCAGATCAGAGTTGTTTTTGCGAATTCGAATCAAAACTGCAATAAGAATTGTTTTGATTCTTTTCTTTTACATATCGCTGTGAGAATAAGTGGGATCATTTTATTCCTTAATATAAATCAATAACATGTTATCACGAATTATTTCCCATATATCTGCCGTATCTCACATCAAAGAAAGTGAATAACAAAAAAAGTTTTTTTTTCATTGGATAGATCCAAATAAATGACAATCGGATATAGATCGTAAAATGCACTATTTTATCAATTTTCTTATTTTCACTACTAGTTCACAAATTGAATCAGAATGTTAACTGCTTACAAAGTAACTCTATAAATACCCTAAGCAAATATTAAATAAAAGATTTTAAATATACGCATTTTTCCTTTATGAATAAACTCACATAAAACATCCAAATAAAAATATTCTATAATTGATTGCGAACTCAACGGCGATCAATATATTTGTTCGTAAAAATATATTACTAGGATGCTCAAAACTTTCATTTCTGTTTATTTATAAAATCGTAGAATCGTTGTTAGCAAATAAAATCGTTCCAATCTGCATTGATGCATTACAGAAATATGCAATCAACAATATGAAATATAACACTTGTGATCATTCTGTCAAAGTTTTATTTTTTGTTTGACCTTTGTTTACTTTTTATTTAAGCTTCGCTGAAAAAAACTTGTACAATTTTAATTCGCAGAGTGTGATCTAACCTTTATTTATAATTGATATTTATTCCAAACTTGTGAAAATTAGCTTGAAACGAATATAAATATTCTCCCCCGTGTCGACAGGTATCGTGTTCAATTATAATGATATTCACAGTTAATTTTGAATTCAAGTTGAAATATTTCAACCAATTTTTTAATCAATGTTTAAAATAACTATCATGGCACCAGTTACAAACGATGGTTCAACCCAAAGGGATTATAACTACTAGAGGTCGCATGTCACTGTTAACACTGAAAATTTATCATCTCGCTCTTACATATGCTAGGCCCATTAGTTTGACACATATTGCTCGAGTTTAAACCTGTCAAAGTAATGGGATACAATATGCTAGAGCGAGACCCCATGTTTCAGTCCGTGAATACATGGAGACAGTAGCGCTTTGCTCCCTCTAGTAGTTATAATCTCTTTTGTTCAACCACTTCAAACTTATTTTATTTTGTGCATTAAATATTATGTCACTACAAAAAGCTGTCCATTATCGGCCAACTATAAACTATCCACCAAGTTAAAGTTCTAAGTTCAGAAACATATCAGTTACATGGTGACAAAATTATTCTCACACGCTATAACATATGACGAAGAAAAGCTATTTTACTGCAAGAAAATATCGGAATGAAAAACAATTCTCCATGTTATCTAATTTACTCATTTTCTTTAACATGACTTTGTTATTTTTTAACATTGTCGTGTATCGCAGATCAGAACGCAGCCATATAAATGACAGCATCGTTGGGTTAAAGGTTCCCCCACACTGACGCGATTTTGTCGCAGCGACTGCGAAAATTTCGCGAAGCGACTTGTCGCTAGCAACTCTGCTCATGGCGACAGATGTGCGCTCCCATACTGACGCGAACTTTTCGCGTCGGCTGTTGCGAAATTGCAGCGATTTTTGAACAATCGCTGCGTGCGAGCATTGTGTCACAGTCGCTGGGTGTTCGCCAGATATTCAAGATGGCGCAGACTAATCAACTATTGTCATTTGGCGCATCTCAACTTTACATAAGTTGACCAGAATTCCGAAAAAAATGAAAATAGTTATACGAAAAAAATCGCCTAAATTTCAAAACCAAACTGATGGACGCTTCTATACCACTACCAATCGTGGGACTATACATGGAGGCAAACAAAAATAAAAATAAACAGACGGAGGTGCCAAACCCCTTCGCAAGAGGTGGTTTGGCGAGGTCTCCCCCCCGTGGGGAGAGTAGTGGAACGATGAGTGCTGTACTCGAAAGCACCAGTGACCCCCCAGCAGCGGTAGGCAATACCCCTACCAATGCATCGGAGGGGCCAATAGCTGCGATGCGCAAAGTAGCGAAGCAACTCGATGCTATAATCGACTTCGCTAGCGCAAAGCAGAACATAGCCAAGGAGTTGAAGTTGAGCCTTCTGGAGCTCCGGAAAGCTGTTCGTGTCGCAAGACAGGAACAGCAGGCATATGTTGAGAGGGTGGAATGTCGGGAGAGGCCCGACAGAGAAACCCAGACAGTGGCCTCCAATAGGGAGGAAAGTGAGAAGGTTAATAGAGGTTCACAGACAGTGGCCTTTACCTTCTATGGAGCAGCCACGTCGATCGGAGCGGCGACCGAGTTCCCCTCGAAGGGAAAGGGAAAGGGCAATCGCAAGACGGCATCGAATGCGAAGCGCCCTAGGAAGTCGCCAGGAGAGGGTGCCAAAACCGACACCACTCGGCGTGCAACCGTCAAGGTCAAACGCCGCCTGGGTGAGGTAAGCGAGGGCGAGAGTGACCTCGCTGTGGAGAGCGATGGTACCAGCAACCCGACACGACCGGGGCAGGGGGGCTCAAACCCCTGGACGCTGGTTACCAAGAAAAAGCCGGCACCGAAACCGGAGGTACCGCGGCCTGCGAGGAAGGCCAAGGACAGAGGCGAAGCCTTGTGGTTAAAAACCGACAAGGACAAATACGCCGATGTCCTTAAATCGATGAAGGCGGCCGAAAGCCTCTCGGCCCTTGGGCAGGATGTGCGTAGCGTAAGACGCACCAACACGGGAGAGATGCTCCTGGTGCTGAAGCGAGGCGCACAATCAAGTGCAATATATAAGGCCTTGGCTCAAGAGGTCCTTGGCGAGGGCGCCCAAATCAGGTCGCTAGGTGCGGAAACAACTCTCCAGTGCAAGCACTTGGACGAGTTCGCGACCGCAGAAGACGTCGTCGCAGCCGTCAAGGAGCACTGCGGCGTCACAATCGAGCGGGCCTCTGTGCGATTGAGGGACGGACCCTCTGGCACCCAAGTAGCCTACCTCAGGCTACTCAATGCGGATGCCAAAAAGGTAACCGAGAAAGGGAAGCTGAAGATCGGCTGGTCGGTATGCCCTATTAGTATACCCCAGCCGCCTTCAGTGGACAGGTGCTATCGGTGCCTAGAATCCGGCCATAAAGCTTACGAATGCAAAGGCCTAGACAGGAGTAAGCTATGTCGTCGATGCGGCGAGGAGGGGCATAAAGAGCGGGGGTGCACTAAGGCATATAAGTGCCTTATCTGCACCTCTAAGAAGCAAGCCCATAAACATGCTATGGGCGGACCTTCGTGTCCCTTCGGCGAGTTAAATAAGAAGAAGCCGTGAGAGTCACACAGCTAAATCTTAACCATTGCGCAGCAGCCCAACAGCTGCTGTGGCAGTCGGTCTCGGAGTCGAGGACAGATGTCGCCCTCTTATCAGACCCGTACAGCATCCCTGCCGGCAACGGCAATTGGGTGTCGGACAGGTCTGGAATGGTGGCAATCTGTACAACGGGAAGGTTCCCGGTTCAAGAGGTAATACACCCCTCCGCCGAGGGTGTGGCGATTGCCAAGATCAATGGTGTGTTCTATTGCAGCTGCTACGCCCCACCAAGGTGGCCAATAGAACAGTTCTACCAGATGATCGACAGGCTCTCGTCGGACCTCGTGGGCCGGAAACCGGTAGTAATAGCGGGAGACTTCAACGCTTGGGCAGTGGAGTGGGGCAGCCGCTGTACAAATAGCAGGGGTCAAGCGCTAATGGAAGCGTTTGCGAAACTCGATACTGTGCTAGCTAATGATGGCTCCGCTAGTACATTCCGTAGAAACGGAGTGGAGGCGTGGATTGATTTGACCTTTGCCAGCCCGAGTCTGGCTCCAGGCATGGAATGGAGGGTAGACGAAGGCTACACCCATAGTGATCATTTAGCAATCCGCTTTAAGATCAACTATGGTGTGCAGCATCCGAGGGCGGGAGATCCCTGTCAGGTACGCGGGTGGAAGTCCAATCACTTCGACAGCGAAGCTTTCACCGCGGCCCTGGGACTGGAGGCCAACACCGACAGTCTAAGCGGGGATGCGCTGGTAGCTGTTCTATCACGCGCGTGCGACGCCACTATGCCGAGAAAAACACTGCCAAGAAACGGTAGATGCCCGGTATACTGGTGGAGTGCCGAGATTGCAGCTCTACGGTCAGCCTGTCTCAGAGCTAGACGTAGGATGCAAAGAGCTCGCACCGAGGATGCAAGAGAGAACCGCCGTGAAGTGTTTCGAGCTGCGAAATTAGCCCTTAACAAGGCTATTAAAAGCAGCAAGAGAGCGTGTTTCGACAACCTGTGTGAGAGTGCCAACGCGAATCCGTGGGGTGACGCCTACCGGATTGTGATGGCCAAGACCAAAGGGGGCTCCTCACCCCCAGAACGGTCTCCGGACCGGTTGGCAACGATTATCGAAGTACTCTTCCCGTCTCGAGCCACAAGCCCCTGGCCACCTGCACTACGAGACAGTGCGGGCACGGTCGAAATGGTGGCTCCAGTGACGAATGAAGAACTACTCGCAGTGGCTAAATCCCTAGCAATGAACAAAGCTCCAGGGCCGGATGGAGTTCCAAACAACGCTCTCAAGGCAGCGATCATAGCGAACCCGAACATGTTCAGGCTAGCTATGCAGAGATGCCTTGACGAGTGCCGTTTCCCCGATAGATGGAAAAGGCAGAAACTGGTGCTGTTGCCGAAGCCCGGGAAGCCGCCAGGCGACCCATCGGCGTACAGACCAATCTGTCTGATAGACACGACTGGCAAACTGCTTGAGAGGATCATCCTCAACAGGCTCACCCCGTACGCGGAAGGTACGGACGGTCTGTCAAGCAACCAGTTTGGCTTTCGGAAGGGTAAGTCCACAGTGGACGCTCTCAACTCAGTGATAAATACTGCCGAGATAGCGATCCAACGAAAAAGGCGAGGTATTCGATACTGTGCGTTAGTGACACTTGACGTGAAGAATGCATTCAACAGCGCAAGCTGGGATGCCATCGCGCTCTCGTTACACCGGCTTAGCCTACCGGTGGGTCTGTACCGGATCCTGGAAAGTTACTTCCAAAACCGCGTACTGCTATACGAGACCGATGCCAGTCAGAAAAGGGTTCCGATTACCGCCGGAGTCCCGCAGGGCTCGATCCTAGGCCCGGTGCTATGGAACCTCATGTATGACGGGGTTCTGAGACTGAAGTTCCCTCCTGGGGTCAAGATCGTCGGCTTTGCCGACGACGTAACCTTGGAGGTCTACGGGGAGTCAATTCCTGAGGTAGAACTAACCGCAGAACACGCGATTAGCACGGTGGAGGAATGGATGAGCGCGAGAGGCCTGGAGCTCGCTCATCATAAGACGGAGGTAGTTATCGTCAACAACCGCAAGTCGGCACAACATGCAGTTATCCATGTGGGAGAAGTCGCGATCACTTCACAGCGAAGTCTGAAGTCTCTCGGAGTCATTATAGACGACAAGCTGACCTTCGGCAGCCATGTCGACTATACGTGCAAGAGAGCGTCGACTGCTGTTGCGGCACTATCGAGAATGATGTTCAACAGCTCAAAGGTGTGCGCCAGTAGACGTAGGTTACTGGCAGGCGTTGCCGTATCTATCCTCAGGTACGGCGGCCCGTCATGGTCAAGAGCACTGAGGGTAACCAGTTACCTACAGAAACTGGAGAGCACCTACCGCGTGATGTGCCTCAGAGTGATATCTGCCTACCGCACGGTATCACACGATGCATCCTGCGTGATAGCGAGCATGATGCCAGTCGGGCTGGTCATTCGGGAAGATGAGGAGTGCTTTGAGCTACGTGGAAATAGGGGAGCCCGCGAGCGCACCAGGGTGACCTCGGTCGCCAGATGGCAGCGTGAGTGGGACAACTCCTCGAAAGGTAGGTGGACCCACCGGCTGATACCTAGCATATCGAGCTGGGTGGGAAGACCCCATGGGGAAGTTCACTTCCACCTGACACAATTCCTGTCAGGCCATGGCTGTTTCCGTCAGTACCTCCACAGGTTCGGACACGCGGAGGTCCCAGTCTGCCCGGACTGCCCAGGTGTAGATGAAACTGCCGAACACATACTGTTCGTATGTCATCGGTTCGACGTCGAAAGAAGAGCAATGCTTGACGTCTGTGGCTGGGACACAACCCCGGATACCCTTATCCAGCGGATGTGTCAATCGGTGGAAAAGTGGAACGCAGTCTCGGCTGCTACCATCCAGATTGCCAGTAGGCTACAGGTAATCTGGCGAACCGAGCAACAGACGGCGGGCACGGCTAACTAGTGATTGGTTAGCTGGAGCGAAAAAGGCCAAGCGCAAAATAAGAGAGTGAATGGTCTGTTCATGCCGAGGTAGGTTGGCGCAGCGAATGGCAACCGCGTAAGGGGTAAACCCAGCCACCCCGAAGCAAGACAGAAGAGTGAGTGTATAGGCGTATAAGTGGACTGCCTCATGCCAAGACGGGAGGGTCGTAGCGTAGTATGTTGGAACTAAGCTATCGATGCCTCATGGCGTGGCAGAGGAGTGAAAGGGTGAGCATCCAAGTCAGTCTCACATTGCATGTTAAGGGTGAGCATAAAAGTCAGCCTCACAGGTTGGTAGAGCCTAGCAAGGAATGAAAAAGGTGAGCACAAAAGTCAGCCTCGCATGGTATGTCAGAAGTGGGGCCTAAGAAAAATGTCCCACATGGGATGCCAGAGGGAGTGACAAAGGTACAATAGAGTGGCACGATTGAGAATGAACCAGGTGATAGGGTGAGCACCCAAGTCAGCCTCACATGTATGGGTAGGGCGAGCACAAAAGTAAGCCTAGCAAGGAATGAGTAAGGTGAGCACACAAGTCAGCCTCGCATGGAACGTAAAAGGTGAGCACAAAAGTCAGCCTCATGTGGGAGTGTTTGAGAGTGAATCAAAGTGTGATTTAGAGAGCACCCAAGTAAGCCTCATACAGGATGTATGATCGCGTGAGTGAGAGTGAATGAGTACATTCAGTACAGCCATCCCCCTAGAAGTAATACCGAGAGGTAGTTCCTGGGAGGAATGATGGCGGAGCCCAATGGAGTTTAGTCGGTATTAATGGCTGGTCACCATTCGAGTCCGACACGCCCCCAGTGCACCCCGTGTGGTAGATTGGACCCTACCGTTAGCACGTGTACTGGGCTAGGACATAAAGGTCTTCTCCATTGTAAAAAAAAAAAAAAAAAAAAATACCACTACCAAGTCCAACAAAACTATTTGAAAACGAAGATTACATACCGTGTGAAAGCCAGGTAAATCGAATAAATACTGGAGCGGTAAAATTGAATTGAAAGTAGGGTGGTTAGAGCTATTTAGGGTAAGGTGGGGCAAATCCGACCTAGTAAATGGTTTTGGCTGTAAAATGCACATTTTACATCGGATCAAGTCGTTTTATATACCAAATTAAAGGTTAGACTTCTGGGCAACTTTCTGTATATAGCATTTTATTTATTTTTTTCCCTTTTTTATTTCGACTATGTTAGTCACATTTTCTTTTTTACGTTTTAACGACATTCAATTAGCTAGAGATTACTGGGTAGGGAAAGTTATGAAACTTAGAGCCATAGTACTCAAGTGAGAGCAAGGATGTGAAGTAAACAGATCGGAAAACTAGAAGTGGCAGGGTCATTAGAACAGGCTTAATATCGTGCGGGCTTAATTTTTGCCTTCTGATAATGAGGGTCGAGCTTAGGCAGAATAACTACGAATCACCCGAGTTCACTATCATGTGTCCTTGATATAGGTAGACGTATCTATCTTTACCGTGACAGCCGGCAAAAATTAAGCCACGCAAGATCACCACTGAAAACCTGTCGACGATTAGCATCAATCTGAATGATGATTGCTGCTGTTCATCTCTGTATGCCTTTTGAATGCCGGGATAGATTTTTATTAGACTATTGTCACTGTTCTTACAGTCGTGGCGGGTTTGCTACATTGTGTAAGGAAATGGCTGTGTCTACAGCGGCTACCCACCGCTGCCGATGGATTCCCATCAGTTTCTTTTTCTTTTTTCCCTTTTTTATTTCGACTATGTTAGTCACATTTTCTTTTTTACGTTTTAACGACATTCAATTAGCTAGAGATTACTGGGTAGGGAAAGTTATGAAACTTAGAGCCATAGTACTCAAGTGAGAGCAAGGATGTGAAGTAAACAGATAGGAAAACTAGAAGTGGCAGGGTCATTAGAACCCATTCCCTACCCAGTAATCTCTAGCTAATTGAATGTCAAAAGCGTTCGATAGGGTGCCTCATTTGTTAATCGTGGCCAAATTTGAGCGCATGGGACTTCCTGAGTGGTTGACACGGTGGATAATGTCATACCTCACCGAGCGTAGTGCATTTGTGCGCATAGATGAAACGAGATCATCTCCGTTTGTAATAGAGTCGGGTGTGCCTCAGGGTAGTCATTTGGGCCCGCTACTGTTTATTTTATTCGTAAACGATTTGTGCTCCGCTATACAGTCTCCTAAGTATATGTTTGCTGATGATCTGAAATTTTTCCGTGTAATTGCGTCGGCAGTCGATTGCTGTGCTATTCAAGCTGATATTGATATGCTGCTAAATTGGTGTACTCATAACGGGATGGAAGTAAATGTGCAAAAGTGCAATGTGATATCGTTCTGTCGAAACAGGCACGTCCTGACATTTGATTATAGAATGGCAGAAAGCAGTATCAACCGAGTTAATACGATAAAGGACCTAGGCATTCTCATCGATAACAAACTAAATTTCGCGCAGCACATTGCAATGACTACAGCCAAGGCCTATGCCGTGCTGGGGTTCATTAAACGAAACACGCAGCAATTCAGCGATATTTATTGCCTAAAAACGCTATTTTGTGCACTCGTGCGTAGCATCCTGGAGTACGGCGTGCTTGTGTGGGCACCCTATCATGCTGTTCAAATTAATCGCATCGAACGAATTCAGCGTCACTTTGTTCGTTACGCTCTGCGGTTACTACCTTGGACTGATCCTATTCGTCTACCGCCCTATGAACATCGATGCAATCTTCTACGTTTGCCAACTCTTGCAAGTCGGAGGATAATGCTGCAACGGCTCTTCGTGTTCGATCTTCTGGAAAACAATATAGATAGCCCGGAGTTGCTGAGCCAGCTCCGATTCAACGTACCACCTAGACCCACCAGACGAACTGATTTCTTTCGGTTACCGATGTATCGTACTCTTTTTTCACAAAACAATCCGTTCAATGTATGCTGTCGTAATTTTAATGATGTAGCTGACAAGTATGATTTTAACATTACTAAGACTACCTTTAAACATAGAATTATTATTAATTAAGGAACTGTCTGTACGAGAAAATCGAAGACCAGTATAAATAAATAAATAAATAATCGTCGACAGGTTTTCAGTGGTGATCTTGCGTGGCTTAATTTTTGCCGGTTGTCACGGTAAAGATAGATAGTCTACCTTTATCAAGGACACATGATAGTGAACTCGGGTGATTCGTAGTTATTCTGCCTAAGCTCGACCCTCATTATCAGAAGGCAAAAATTAAGCCCGCACGATATTAGGCCTGTTCTAATGACCCTGCCACTTCTAGTTTTCCGATCTGTTTACTTCACATCCTTGCTCTCACTTGAGTACTATGGCTCTAGGTTTCATAACTTTCCCTACCCAGTAATCTCTAGCTAATTGAATGTCGTTAAAACGTAAAAAAGCATTTTATTTAGATCTTCGGAATATCTTGAGATACAAGCGTTTTACAAAAATGTTCATTTTTGCTGCTTTCAAAAATGGTGGGGTAAATCCGACCCCCTATGTTTTTGGTTGATTTAGTGCGGATATTACTCAAATTTTATGGTTTTTCAATGATAGATAAATGAATGTTGTGTTATTGAATTGTAACATGAAGAAAATGGAGTTCAATATTAATGTTGGAATGCTAAAATCACGAGCAGTAGCACGTAATGATATTCCCATTTGCATCGGAGCAATTGCTTGACGAATACTATAATCATCACGTTTTTGTGTCTTTCGTTTGTTACTATGAACCATTTTGCATAAAAATAATAAATAATAACAATAAAAATATATTTCAATTTGATAAATAAAAATTTTCTTAGCAAAAAAGCGGTCGGATTTACCCCAATATTTTGAGGTCGGATTTGCCCCACCGCGTGATTTTTCTTTACGATGCAATTAAAAAATATATGAAAAAGGTTGAACTAAATTCATCTATGTACTTTGTAGGACTTAAATCAAAGATTTTAAATCCACTTACATTTATTATGTAATCACTTTAAGAATCAGAAATATCCTGTAGTCAATGATGCACAAAAGTCAAATAAAAAATCGTAAAAACACACTTTTTGTTGTATGAGCATCTTAATGTAGACTAATAAAATACTGTCATACCACCATTATGATTATTTTCGATGCACTACACGACAACATTGATATTAGTTCGCGTAGTGCTTCTGATTTTCGGTAACAGAGGGTGGTCGGGTTTACCCAACGGTCGGATTTGCCCCACCTTACCCTACTATAATCCAGTGCTTCAAGTCCTTCGAGAATAAAACATATTCCAAAGCGGACTCATCTTTCCAAAGAGCTGATCGAAAAATAGTTCGACGAACCCAACGATTCCGCCGTAGAAGAATTAGTGAAAGCATTGGAAAAAAGAAACGTCGGTAATAATACGGATGATGAGAAAGGCCTCCCGGAAAAGGACGATCATTTCTTGTTCAACGAAGATGTTTTAGCATTTTGTTTGAGGGAAGAAATTAACGCCAATGAACGGTTGAACATGTTATGCCAAAGATTCCATAACAATCTTGTAGGGAATATGTATAGAAATAAAGTTAATATTCAAAAGTCTTCGATTCAAATAGTCTGTGAAATACCTGAAAAAAAAATCAAAAATATAAATAGTAATAAAAATAATAATCATTACCATAATTTGAACAAATGGAGAATGATACTGAAAATTATATTGAAACTATCGACTAATATTAGCTGAACATTCGACAACAGAAAAAAAAATGATCGAAGTGTGCTGCCATATGATGTTTATTTCGAACTTGAAGAAATTTTCATTCACTTGGCGACGTTTGCAATGGACAGTTGGAATTTTACAATCCGCAAAAGAACGACAGCAGCTCAAGAGGAAATCTAAAAAAATCGACTACTTACTGGTCACGACAATGGCGCAGGGAATACTCCAATGAGGTAAATTGAATAAAGTGAACATATTTTAATGCAATAAAAAGTGCTGTGCAAAAGGAAAGCAAATCTGAGGAATTTATTTAAAAAATACGGTTACCACGGTAACTAGAATTAAAAAGGACGATAAAAAAAATTCTGGATTACAAATTTAACGTGAATAATTTTAGGACTATTGTTAGAAGAAATTATTGAAAATCATCGACGGAAGGGCGATGAATGTATATTTTTAAAAATCCACGACGGAAGGGCGTTGGAAAAATAATGTCAAAAGAAATTGTTAAAATTTATTGTCGGAAGGGCGTTAAATGAACATTTAAAAAAAAGTTTACGAATAAATGGCATTACGCAAAAGTGATGTTTTGTGCATTAAAATTCCAAGGCGAAAGAAAAAAAATATTTAAATTTCCGTGAAATTGCGGAATACAACCGATCAGATGTTTTCTGATGGAAGAGCGAATAAGTAATTCAGACCTTTGGGCATTGGCAATTATTTGAATATACTGGCTGTTAATTTTCTTTTTTTGAAAAATAAGTATATATAAATGGAGATCTCAAAAATAGGTTTGAGAGCAAATAATTTAGTTGGGAAAAACATGCTGACGATATGGAAATGTGTACCATTTTTCGTCAGAATACTCCCGAGAGATACAGTCGAACGCATCTAAGTCGAATAGATTCCAACAACTGTCTTTACACGTTAGGTTTCGGGTGTATGGAGATCTCATGGGATCAAATCGAGAAGATAACTGAGCAAGACAATGAGCATATGAATGTGAACGAAGAAATCGAAACGAACCATTGGTTTATCACACTGTACATAAGAAAGAACTACACTATCTTGGATATCGTGTGTTTGGGGGTGAAAATGTGATCCTGTCCAAGGTACTACGTATCAAGGATTATGCGTAGTTTCTTCTGACCCGCGTTGTTATTAGATACAGATAAGTTTACGAAAAATTATGAAACGTATGAAGTCTTGGATCACAAAACTCTTCGTATTGAATGCAAAAGCTAGGAAATAGGATTGCAGCGCTACCATAGTACATTTATCCTTCATTCGCGATTAAGCGTAACGCCTTCTAAGTCGTTAGTCGGTTCGAGCTATCGCGGAACATTCCCCAGTCTATGGAGTGAATCAGAATCCAGGATTTCGGATCGAACGGGCATAAAGTAGCAAGACTGTTAAGCCTAGCTCACGAGTAAGCATTACGCGGACGCGGCACTCGGAGCTAGAGAATGCGATATTGACATCAAATATACAGTAATTGTATGGAACGAACAATGAAGTGCAGTATGCCGGAAACGTTTATAACTTCAGGAGAGCTCCTTTCGATCATCAGAATCAGAATCCAATAGATGATATTCAGTATATAATTGAGGTAGAATCATATGTTTTACAAGAGAATAGTTAAAATACGGAACAAGGTTTTCCGAGTTCACAATCTGAGGAGAACTTTAAATTGAGAGTTTTACGAGAACGAGGCAACATTCAGAAAACATCTCGATACAACGATGATTTTGTATGTACCATTCACTGTTAAAGGTAGAGAAGGTAAGCAATGTAGGGAATATGTATAGAAATAAAGTTAATATTCAAAAGTCTTCGATTCAAATAGTCTGTGAAATACCTGAAAAAAAATCAAAAATATAAATAGTAATAAAAATAATAATCATTACCATAATTTGAACAAATGGAGAATGATACTGAAAATTATATTGAAACTATCGACTAATATTAGCTGAACATTCGACAACAGAAAAAAAAATGATCGAAGTGTGCTGCCATATGATGTTTATTTCGAACTTGAAGAAATTTTCATTCACTTGGCGACGTTTGCAATGGACAGTTGGAATTTTACAATCCGCAAAAGAACGACAGCAGCTCAAGAGGAAATCTAAAAAAATCGACTACTTACTGGTCACGACAAATCTGAAAAATAAGAATATAAAATTCATACCGCAAATCGAGCGGGAGAATGAAGTTCCCCACAACATAAAGATAATCGATGAAATCTTGGGTACGGACTCGATCGGAATTCCCATGCGATCAGATGATAATCATGTTTCTTCAACTGGACGAATAAATAGCAACCTCTCGTCGAGCAAGTTCTGTATGTTGGTTAACGGTATAACCCAATAGAGCAAGTGCACATCAAATCAAAATATACTCACACTAGCTTTGTTCCAGTACAAGGAAATCACTCCGGAGTAAACAGGAGCAAAAAATTCTTGCTCCTTTTTACTCCGGTTTGCTACCAGAAGAAGAAAAAAAAGAAGAAGAGAGTAAAGGAACGATTTTCTCCGGAGTACTTCCAGTTTCTCCTGGAACAGACCTACTGATAGCTGCTCAATTTCTCACGAGTATATGTACATGTATCTGTCCGCCTAGATTGAGAGAACATTCGAAATCAAAACCCCACTGCTTCTGATCGGATATACGCGCAGCAACGACGAATCATCTGAATACACCTCTATCGAAGACTGCATATCAAGAAGACTGCTAACTCTGTCCAGAATCTGGAGACAGTAACAGCAACGCCACTTGCGGGTAAAGGTGGTACTTCCCATAGTGATGCACACACACATATACACTTTTACATTAAGCTTCCTACCTTCAGACAATAGAGGTGCTGTAACCTCTGTCGCTTCTCGTTTGTATGGGGGAAGAAAAGAGATATCAGTCTTCTTAATATGTAGTCTTCGCCTCTATGCTAACCGGATCTAATCTGTCGTATATGCGAGAGTTAACTTACATCTCCTTCCCTCTAAGAACGGTTGGTTTCAAAATCGTCCAATGAAGGACGTTCGTTGGACCAATTTGGACATCGTCCAAATAACCGTTCAACGAACGTCCATCGTTGGATCCGTGTTGAACGATTTTGAAACAATTTTTTGGACGTCTCAGTGGGTTGTTTATAATCCTGGTACCGAATGTGGAGACTCCCAAGTTCGGCACCAACGGGCTGGAGTGTGTGGTGTTGCAGCAGACTGGTGCGTATTTCTCTGTTAGGAGAGGAGTACCGCAGCGAGTTTCCCAGGAGGGGATGCTACCGCTAGCAATGTTGATCAGTGGCGAAAGGGTCTGCGTTACAAGGCTGCTTGGTTCGATCAACGTTCCCTTTGTGATCGATGAAAACGTGAAGCTAATGATATATAGGCGATATGTTTCGCCAATTCACTACAACATGGACGCATGTTCACAAATTGGCGGAATTCGGTCCACTAACCGAGTAATTTTTAATCGGTTCCAAAGATAGACAATATTTATGAAGCCAAGCTTCGCCGAAGGATTAAGGTGTTTTATTACCTTGTTTTACATCTTTTTGGAGTACGATGTGTATCTTATCTTAGGACAAAGTCTCCTAACAGGCGATAGTACTTTTGTCATTATACGAGAGAACAACGATTTCTACTTTGTAGATCCAACCAGTGGTAAAAAATACTCCAGCTCCGATACGTACTGTCCTTTAAGTAGAATTTACTACTTTGTCAATGAGGACAACGTCTAGGGAAATATTCAAAAAGAGAACCGGGTGTTCCTGACGCAGCTAGATGTGAACAAATCAGCCTACTGAAGACCGCTATTCAATCGATCTCATGAAGCTCCCACCGGTTGTATTCACGATGGAATTTACTTGTACAAAAATGCACTGAATGTACGAGATTTGTAAAAAACTATTGAAAAAAAGATTGTTAAGAAGATTGCAATTTGGAGAACGCACCGTAAAATTACATGGAACCGGTTAGTTTATGAAGCTATCAATTGTGTATTCTCGGATGGTATGCTATAGCAAAAAAACGCAATAACTATATTCTAGTTTCAGCCATATAAGTAACCAACTTGCATACGCCCTTCCCAACTTTCAGTCGGACACTAGTCTGGAAACTAATACGAATGGCAATCTGGAACTGTTCAGTCAACTGTTATCCTTTCCTCAATAGTATATACAATATAAAGTATGCTACAATTTAAACTTTAAATTTGCCTTTCTCGAAATCAATATATTGTCACTTAGCCCGGTCTGACGTAACTCCGACCAGTTCGCTCTCAGCAAGACTTATTCATTACCAGCCATCGAAGTTCAGTCTTTGGTCGTGGTTGCCGAACGAACCATCGCAGATCCGGATCGCAAGAATCTGGGGGATTTGTGTAATCCTCTATTTTCTCCACAGTTATTTCCACCAAACCTTACGACACTGTTGCTATAATTTGTATTTTTCGTAATTTTGCAGTTTTATTACGTACGAAAATCTGTTAATTTACACTGTACATCAGGTCAAGGAAAAGCATTTTTGATTAAAGTTAACAATTAACATAAGGAGCGAATAATTATTTATAATCTTTTGCGCAGCGAATGCCTGCTCAGCTTTATACTCGTCGAAAGCCTCTGCGAGGACAACCCGCTTGATCTCGCTACATCTTACGACGTAAGATAGCTCATTTAGAATTTTATCCATGGTATTGCTCAATTGGGGGCTTCTGCAGATCATTGTTCTCGACAGTTTCACCGGGTGTCCGACGGTTCCATACATATAGCTACATTGGACCCACAGTACGATGTACGGGTGATTGGTAGTTAGTTTGCACCGCTTCTCCTTCTATCGCTGTATTGTAGCACAATCTGTATCTGCTTCGTAAGCGGAACCACTCACAGGGGCAATGGTACTCACCCAGCCCAGGTAGTACTTTAATATCGCCGTTAGTAGTGCGCTGATGAAAAAATGTGTATCCTTAATGTCGGCCAGCAATAGCAGGTAACAAAGATCGTTCATAAAATTATTATCAATTTTAAGCGCAGCCCGATTAGAACATGTACTGCTTTGAGTTCCAAGAGTGCACGCACCACTGCTTAGCGTTAGCCACATGGGACATTGGGTACAGAAAAAAATCCATTGGGCACTGCTGCGTTATGCCGGCAGCCAGCATTATCTGTAGCAATAAATTAACACAACTGTTTGAACAGGTAAGTGAAGGGTTTCTATCAAACCTACCTGGAGTAACTGCGGCTACCTGTAGCTTGCGTTTTCCGCCGCCATTCTTAAACGACACAGCATTGATTCAAATATACTCATGTGTTCCGAGCTGAATGCTTCAATTTCCTGCAGCATGTCATCGTTTAGTTGAGCGCACAGCACAATTCCTAGACGTGCCTTTTTGTGCAAAGGTCTCCCGCGATAATTGGTTGCAGTGGAAAGAACTTCCCCGCTAAACGCTTTTTGTCTAGTCAGTACTATGGTTTCACTATTCCGTCGATTTTTACCACTGGCTCAATCAATACTGGTATCTAAACTAAGTCTTCGAAATCACTAGAAATTGATGCTAGACTGTTTTGGTGCGATGGCGTGGTTGACTTGATGAAAACGCCCAAGGTTCCGTTCCACCATACCCTGAGTCAAGGCCACTTTTGGTTGAAAGTCTCGGATCTGCCAGATGCTCCAAATGCGCAAACTCGATTGGCAGTGGTGGCCTTTGTCTGTGGTTGTACGAAGTATCATATTACGTCAAAGTGGACGAAGTAACAGTAAACGACCGTAGTGACGTTGTACCTATAGAGCTACGATCACTTTCCGACGTATGTCGGCCGTTGTATAGTGCATTCTGACCGATACTTGGCAGTTAATAGCCCAAGTAGGTGGAAGTGGATACTTTTTTACTGCTGTTGCTGCTACTGTTGGCTACTGAAACACGTAAGCATACTTAATGGTTTTTCGAGTTTTTAATCAATGTACCTTCAAACTGCTGTCCTGGAAGACTATAGGTGCAGAACCAAAAATCATTTCGGCCATCGACGTGGTATCGCTTTTGGTATAGCTGTTGTGCTGATATAAAATTTTGCGATGATAAAATTTCCCACGCTGTTAGATCGCTTTGTGGCTTTGTATTGCGGTGCTGCATTGGATTCGCCGGAAATTTTCTCGACCGCACTGGAATCAAACAGTAGTTTACGACCTCGAATGTCACATTCGCGGATAAGAACACGAACCTGGTCAGCGGTGAAAGTTGATTCTTCTGAGGTATATTTCTGTGTTGCTGAACTAGCACTGCGCTTCTTGGTATACTATAGTTGAAAACAGATTGTTGAATAATGCAATATTTATAGTCAACTGATTTACTATCCTCTCTTCTTGTTTGTTTTCTTACTGTGTCTAGACTGTGTCGAGTAAACGACCTGCTTCACGCAAAGATGTTTTAAATATAAAGACACGCGGACAAATACACTATTCTCACTGAATGGCTGATAAAACAATCGAAAAATATTTTTTTTTTTAATTTTAGGACAACATACGTCGTATTACCATGAGATTAAAATTGAGGTTGTCCCATCTAGCTACTATAGTTTGCAAATGTCACTTTGTGTCGCTTGTAATGCGAAATTCGCGCCGGTGTGGGCACACATGCGAATCGCACTGTCGCAGGAAGCGCGACGAAATCGCTAAGCGAAATTTTCGCAGTCGCTGCGACATAATCGCGTCAGTGTGGGGGAACCTTAAAGCTTACAAAATAGTTTAGGACGGTTTAAAAGTTAGTCCGGTTTAAATATAGTTAGTACGCGTTTGAGCTTACGGCTATAACTGATTCATAACGAGGAACTAGTATTATCAACACAATAAGACGGAACAATTGGTTTCGGCAGCGAGAGCTATAATCGAATTATTTCGGTCGAGTACAATTTTGCGAAGCAGCAAATTAATGTAGTCGAAATGTTGACAGTAGAGCTACAATTTGGTAAAAATATTTAAATGCATAAACAATTTTACACCGAGAAAAAAGGAGTTTTGACGGAACACACTAATTTGTAACGCGTCGGTATGAATCATAAACAATACCGATCATTTCTGCCAACAACTGAGCCTCATCATATTGACCAAAGTGCCGGCGAACATTGATGGCGGTTGTATGACTGAGCAACTCTGCTGCAAGTCGTACATATTGACGCTCAGCTCCGGAAACTATCACGTGCTTGAGTGTCAGTTTGAACAAGGAGTTAAACTCGGTATTCTTGAAACCGGTTCCGGCTTTGGAGAAAGGAGCTTCAAGCGTCGAAACTTTCTGGACTAGCTGCATAATAAATTGTTTGGTAACAAGTTTGCCTGTGAGAGTTGCGCAACAGAATTTTTAAAGCATTTACGAAGTAAGAATTCACAGTATACATTTACCTTTATAGAGAAATCCGTGGTCCAAAAGCCAATTTCCAATCAATTTTAGCAGATGAGGAGCATCTGGGAAGAAATATACATCTTTTTTGGTCACTGGGTGTTGCAGTGAGGTTTTCCCCAACGTATGCTCAATACCGATTTGTTTCCGAAAGGCTAAATTACCGCCTCCGCAGTCACGAACATTCGCTACTACATTGAAACCGATTTCGTGGAAACGTGTAATTATTTTGTCCAGCGCTTCCCTAGTCATCATTTGATCAGTATCTGCAAAGACCGGTTGTTTCCATTTCCGGATACCACCTGCATCTCCTTATGAGGGCCAATTACGCTATCGTTTCGTTTGTCATATTCAACGGTACCATTGACGGATACCTCATCGTATCCTAAAACTACAACTAGCTCTCTTGCAAACATGTGCTTTCCAGCCATCTTCAGTACTGAAAAAACATCGTTCAGCATTCCTCGGCGCATCTCAATGCAAGACGCCCATTCACGGAGACTTCTCAGGCATGGTAATGGAATCTTCATTTCAGACCGTACGATTGAAAATGCCGGTTGACTGTGGTACCTGATGCGAAGTAATTGATAAATATAAAATTTAGATTAAACATGAAGTTTGAATACCTTAGCGAAAATGCCAGCGCAATTTCCTCCGCTGTCCAAACCACCTTTTTCTTCTCTCCTAGAATCAAATCGGTTTGATTCACAGTGAAAATCTTTTGAAGGGATGAGCGCACTTCATCTTTGATCGACTGTTTTGAAACGGACTGAATATCAATGGCTGACTTCCGAAACTGTTCAATGCCAAGTTCCAAATCATTTATTTTCTTCTCTTTTTCTTTTTCAATTTTTTTGAATCGTTCCTTCACTCGAAGCTGAAAAAATCAATATTATGAATTTTATAAATTAATAATCAAATATTGTAAACACTTGAAGTCGTAAATTTCGAATAACTCCACGCAAATCGTGAACTTCGGCTTTCAACTGTTTGAGCGTTTGCGGCTTTACATACATTTTTTTACGCGGTTGGCAGTATGAGCATCCGGTTACCCTACGGTACCTGAGCATCCAAAAGTTTCGATTGAACTATTTTCAGGCAGAGTTACTGGTGTCATTTCCGAAGCCTCTATTGCCCAATCCAATAGTACGTCAAAACCGTGCGATTCTTGGGTGATACTCTGATCCTTAGATATTTCCTGCGCTTCGTTTTCCGTGAAGGAGCTTGTTTCCACCATAGTACTATGCAAAGCTGGAACAAAGCTACTAGTGACGTCGCTGCTGGCACATTTGAAGTTTACATCCGTGTCGTTGTTTGTCATATCCGGAATAACAGATCGCGTGTAAATCTCTGTAACACGTTGTATGGTTTTCATATCGAAACAGTCGTGGGGGGTTGCGCAGATGCTAATAACAGCTCCTCCACCAGCTTTGCATTCTCCTTTCGCTTGCACGTATGGAACGATTTGTGTCCACTTCTAATAGTGGCCTTCGGGCTGATGGTACAGCTGGACAAATATTTATTATGTAACAAGTAAAAACGAAATGAATATTAAAAATATGTTCACCGTTTTCCGTCAATAAGCGTTGGGGTCCATCCCGATACCTAAACTCAAAGTCAGCAGGCTTGAAATGCAGACATGGTGTGTACCGGTTAGATCTTGGATGCCACAGAACTGAAGCCATTTCTTCCGGCGCGTTTCCTCTTGTGGTACTGCGCGAAGTCCTATTTTTAAACGATTATTCCTGATCGCGTATGAAGAAATTGAACAGGATTGTACCGAACATGACGGCATTTTTCTAATCGTCTTGAATGCACACTTTTTTTTTCTTTTCACAATCAGTAGGCGAAAATTAATCACAACACACGGAGTGACGTCATCACCTTCCACTTTTGCTATCGGTGATATAAACAAACGGAAGAATCACATACACTATTGAACATTCCTTATGTGTATTGGTGATATGTTCAATCATCTGCCAGTCCTTTTGATTTTAGACATGGCGAGGAACCGACCAAGAATGATGCTGTGACACAACAGTACGTTTAAACTCATACCTTTGTCTGCAAGTCGATAAGTAAAAAAAATCCATGGTAACAATGCTAGTGCCAAAAATTTACAGCAACGTTCGAACAAATAGTTTCTCTTGTTATTCATACAACAATATTCATGTTTTACAAGTAAACAGACCATTTCGATTAAAAAGTAAAGTTACATACACAAGGGCGCGTGTGATTTGGTAAGCTTGTACATTGAAAAATTACTTATTACTCGGCTGTGCGGAGATTTAGCTGAGTTCAACTAAGTGTGTATGTATATGCAAGTCATTGGAATGATTTTTTTAGGTTTGCTAATGCATCGAACCAACTTGATAACTTACTTTTGTTAGCACAGACATTTTTTCAGGACGAAATTGAAATTGTAAATCAACCACATGAAATTATAAAAATTGTATAAATGTTATAAGAGCAAACCGTTGAAGCAACAAATAGAATAAGAAAAGAATTCTAAATGTGCTAATTTGAGAAGTTCTTCACTTAAAAGTAAAAAAAAGTGAAAAAAATTAAAGGGTTGTGTACAAGATACGACCACGATGACATTAAAAATGCAACCATTTTTGTGAGCCAGCCATATTATTCGTGGATACATCCTGCAATACCATCGACTTATTACGACAAAAGGTAACAAATCGTATGTTCTACGGAATCTACTACACAATTGTTTTGATTATTTCCCAACAAATCGCGCAAAAATCTGTTTGTTCTGTACAGCACCGCGCAAATAATTGACATTGGAAAACAAATCGGCAACTTCAGTTGCCAAACACTTAGAAACGATCGAAGCATTTTTCCGTCAATGTCACTTTTCTGATTCAAATTTTTGTAGGTATTTTCTTGCTTCCGTCCAATTGGTCAGTTTATTGATTTTATCGTACTTTTTTCGGATATTATAGAAAATAACTAACCCGGTAAGAGGGAAGTTATTTTCCAAAGCACGAGATGGAAATTTCATTCATAATTCTTCTGAGAACGATTTTGTGGTTCTAATAAGGACCGTTTGTTGTGAATATTATATCGCCGTTTCCATGCAAAAACTTCTGTACACGTCTAGTGATGGAGGCAATTTTGAGAGCGCCTTTGTTTGCTCCTGCTAAAGCTTAGTATGCACCTCTTGCGAAATGAGGTCGCGAAATATTTTTCCTTCTTCCGTGCGGAATTTTGACATTTGCTCGCGAAAACTAGTCTGTGTTTTTGCTGTTAGATGTCGCTTTTGATAACTGGAAAACGACATCAGCTGTTGTTTGTTTATTTCTTTTTTATATTTCTGTTGTCATTTAAATGTTTTAAATGATGTATTTTATTAATTCATCACGGATGTGTATGAAATCGGTAACAATTGTAAACCTTTTTGCCATTCATGAAGCTATCAGGGAAGTGACGTACTCAGCGTGAATCATATTTCGAGCATGATTAATCATAATGCTTATTTGTGACGGTTCCGGATGTCTCGGGGAAGTTCAGTCTGACCAATTTAGACTGCACAATTCCTGCAATCGGAAATTTAAATCATTGGCTGGCCATTTTCTATCTAAATTGGCTGCTTCTACCGGACCCAGGGAAATGATCGAAATTCGCTCAAACCAAATCTATTGTAATTGTCCGAATCGTAGCTCCAAATCGGCGTTTGACCATTAAGAAGCAAATCTGATTGCCTTGGCCGCATTTACCTTGTATTACTGCAGCAAGAAGTATAATTGTCCCATGTGTATAGGGATTCCCATAGCATATGGGACAGTTTTGCTTCTAGCGGCAGAATACCTCACACAAAAAATGCTGTTCAAGTCTGATATTACACCGAAAGTTAGACGAATTAACTGAATTCTAAATTGATGGTCAGATTGATCCCACTGAACATCATAAAATCAGATTGACCCTGTATGTAAATTATGGAAAAGATGTTATAAGCCTTTTACAATCAGTCATAATACAATAATACGTTATAATCCATTTAAAACGAGTGTATTGCTAGTTAGGCACTTTTCAATCAGCTAGGTCCTTTCATAATCAGTTCGGTCATAAAAATCAATTAGGCCCTTTTATAAATTGTTGTAAAATCGCTATCAAAATTCTTCATAATCAAATGTTGCGTTATGTACGTGCTCGGGTAGATATTCGTTAATGGAAAACATGAAATTTCAATTTGTTACATTTTGCAGTTAGGCCCTTTTCAAATGTTTGGATAGAACTGGGTAGAGATAAATTGTAATTGTAATTGTAAATTTATTAGCTTACGATACCCTGTTGGTTACATTTGTATACCTTATGTCAGGCAAGGATGAAAAAAAAAATTAAAATATAATAAAATTTTAAATTCAGAATCAAAACAAGTATGACCCAAAAAAGCTCCTACGCCTTTCACCAGTAGCTGGTCGAAAACACTTTACGGTGCGATCTTTTCAATTTCGTCCGAGTTCTCCGCGTCTAGCAACTGAATCTTTTTCCGGAAGTGTTTTTCGATTGATCTGCAAATCATCATGCTTCGATCACTACCAAATAGGTTGATGGTGATTCCGTTCTGTTAAAGAAGTGGGAAGAAATACAATCTATAGGATCACAAGAATGACTCACACTTACTGAATCTATCGGTGCGTCTAATTCGATGTAGATACGTTTCGCAATCGGCTCGTCCCTGCTAATCCATCGGCAGGTCGAAGTTGACGACAATGGTAACCTGTTCGACGTCGATACCTAAGACGAAAGAATCTCTCCGTAACCTGGTGCTGTAGCCAGAATCAAGTGGTGGAACTTACCCCTGGACAAAACGTTCGTTCCAACCGTTGCTCCACCGTTAGATCACCGGACAGTACTGCTACCGAATGACCATCCTGGGACATCCTGCCGGTCAACCAATCGGCCGTTTTGCGTGCCTGTTTCGATCGATTAACAATGCCGAAAATAAGTTTACTTGGAGTTTACAACTGTCCTATACATCATATGACTGAAAATGATCGCTTGTCCGACGGTAATCACACCGTACATGTTTGAAATTGCTTGATATTTCTCGTCCTGGTTGCGGCATTTGACGTAGTAGTGTTTGGTGTTATCGAGTGATTCTTGCTCCCGCACCAGAAGAATCATGATCGGATTGGTTACGATGTACTGGACGAATCCCATCACCTCCCGCTCGTACGTGGCTAAAAAGAACAGCGATCATAACGCCCGCCTCGTCCGGTACAAAAATGGCAATCTTCTTAAGGTCGAACGCCCGGCTGTTCCGATGATGATATGATTAGTCAGCTTCGCCCCTTTGACGATCTTCTCACCGCGAACGGTTTAACCAAGTTCGATTTCCGCACAAAACTTTGCCGTTTTGCAGCTACTTTCCCCTTCTGAATTGCCAGTTCATACGTGGGGAAAGGCAAATCACCTGCGGATAGTTTTTCAACGGATTGACTCGATTGAGCATTGCCAGTACGAAGGCAGTGGTTTTTCTTGTTCCCGACCAACTCTGGGCGATTATGTTCTGTGGTGGATCGGCCAACAGAGTAGGATGAGCCGTCTTCTGAATCTTGGAAGGAGCGTTGAAACCCATAGCATAGACTCCCTGAAGCAGTTCCGAATTCATGTGCAAAGCTTCGAAAGTTTTAACCAAGTATAGCGGCGAAGAAGGATCCTTCACCCCCAGATCCAGCTTTGATTCTACTAGACCTTTGCGAATAAGTTTAATTAGCAAACTTGCATCCGCCGGGCTAAAAGATGAATCATGGATAATTTCAAAGCTGATATTAAATATTTCTGGAGAAAAATTTGAATAGGACGTAAGTAACAATGAGATTCTTTTTGGGGTGTTTCTCTTCTGTTAATTACTCGGTCGTTTCAATATTTAGTACTCAACTCTTTGCCTAATATTCTAGTAAAAACTATCGGCTTTCGATATGTACTGGAAAATTAGTGTAAAGTGTTATAAAGACGTAATAATCGAAACAGAAAGTAAACAGAGAGAGGCTCTCAATGTTACTTATGTCCTAATCAAAATTTTCTCCAGATTTCGACTTACTTGAATGCCTCTGCATCTTCCGTGGAGGAAGCTGTTTCTCCATTTTCGCTAGCAGCTTTTTTTCTTCAGGAGCTGCTAAAGTCTTAATTTCTGTAGCTACCGAAAACAAAACTGCAGGTGCAGCCGTTTCTACCGGAGTAATTTGATCGCTGGTTCTACTGGCGGTGAACTAGAAGGTTTTTCCGCATTCTCTTGCTTTGGGCTGTCAGCCGTCGGCTCTGGTTCCTTATCCTTAGGGATACTCAGATCGATAACCTATTTGTATTGAAAAGAAAAAATCAAAACCTATGGAAAAATTATCGCTCCAAAAATAGGTTCGTTGGTTATGACAAAAAAAAACACTTACCGAGTGCAGAAATTTCCTGATCCTCTTTCCGCCTTTTTGACCCAGTTATCGGCAGCACTTGCCATCGTTTCGACCGGGTATTAAAATTCAAAAGCTACAATATATGGAAAAAGGTCCTGAATCAGCACGGATACTGTCACTCCGGTGGTTTATTCCTTGCAATTGGCTGAACTTTTGCCCAGAGCGACCATTCGGAAAAAAACGCCTTCTTTTGTCTGCTCACTTCGCTGCCATGAAACCGATGATGAACCCTTTTTGCCAAACGAGTCACACGGTTGCCCCGATTTAATATGTCGCGCGTGTAGAGTATGCTTCCATTATGTTTGTTCTGTAAATTGACAAGGACATCTAAATATGCAAAGGAATGCTTGGTGGAGAAAAGCTACTGTTAAACACATACCGAAAGAGAAAGTCCTTTCCGAGGATCTTGATGTTGTATTTGCTGTTGGCCCATTATCGCCGTGTTCTGCTGCTGGGTGGTTACCATGGCATTATGTTGCTGGTGTTCGGTGATGTGTATCCGCTATGGTTGCTGTTCGATCTGAAAAAAATTATGATGAAAAATATCCGTGAATGAGTGAACGCGAGCTTTTGAAAGAAGAATAGGGTATTACATTACAATGTACTGAACACGGTACTGATCCTTCCGAAACGAAAAAAGGTAGTAAAAATGACTCACCTTGCTGCACCAACTGAATAAAAAAAAGTCCTGCACGCGGCGTTGTACAGTACAGTATGCTGCTGCCTGTGTTTGAAGGTGTTGTTGATGTATCTTTTTTTGCAGTTGACCAATGGTCTTCTACATTTGGCCCTGATTGGCTTGGATCGATTGCACTAGTTGCGGTTGCTGGCCAGGTTGTACCGTCAGTTGAACGTTGCTACCGATCTGTCGGATGATGGTCATGGTCTGGGGGAAATCTTAATTTTCTGATGTTGCTGGCGATAAGCACTGGAATTGTGGTTGCTAGCTGCTGTTGGGATGGAATCACGAGCACTGTGGAGGCAGCGATATTTTCATGCAAGCAACTGGTAGGAGCCAAGGCAGTAATATGACGTTTGTATTTGACTCTGATTTCTCTACATCAGGAAGGTAACCGCTGGTAAGAATAGTGGCAGGCAAGTTTTACGACAGAATGTGCCGATAAAGTGTTTCCGATGGGTCCATTATTCGTAAAAAAGCTCTTGTTGCTTTGTTGGTTCTGAGCTGTAATTGCTGTGGTTCTTTTTTGAAAAATTGTTGGCAGCTGCTGGATTTGGAGTTGTTGGTACTGCTACGGTTGTATCGATTTAATGTTGGTTGGCTGATTGCCAGATCCAGGATGTTGAGCTGATTTGTAGCACCTGGTTGTTGTTGATGAAAACTTATCAAGTAGATAGATGGCTGCTGATGAAAAATGCTGCTCTTGTGGCTGCTTTGTTCGGGTGTGCTGTAAATAATAATTACTAGAAACAATCACAATTCCAATAATATTTTAAAACTTACCATTCAAATTCAAAATATTGATTCTCAAAACTACGAAATTTTGACAGGTCGCGATGAAAAAAAAATACAAAAAATTACTAATCTTGGGTTTTTTATATTTTTTCAATGCAACCTGTCAAAATTTCGCTAGCCTCCGTGCGAAATAATACCATTGACCATTATTTCGCAAGGAAAAAGTTTGCCTTGGTGACAGCGCATAGAAAGCAGCGCTATCTCGCGGAAGTATTATGAAACTTATCGTTTGTCGAACCGTGTCTCGGCTAACTGCATTTTTCGTTATCGTTTTCGCGAGAGCTGCGTACCGCTTACGAAATGGAAACGAAAATTTTTTTCGCGAGCATTTCGCGACGTTTTTTATACATAGGTTTTGTATAGGAAATTTCATTTCGCAAGAGGTGCATACTTAGCTTAACGGGGAGTATTCCTTCCAGAAACTAACGAAGCGGGTCGCCGGCGACAAGCGAACTGATTTCAACGATGATCAAATGCAAACTGGAAAGATTTTCCTATAGACAATTCGTTTTACCTATCTCAGATGTGGTTCATCGTCAAAAAGGCGGCGCTAACAAGTAAACCACCAATCAAAGCGCGGCTAATTAATGCGTTTTCAAAATCATTTCTATCAAAATTTACGCTAATCGTATCCTCTACGGAATCTACTACACAATTGTTTTGATTATTTCCCAACAAATCACGCAAGAATCTGTTTGTTCCGTACAGCACCGCGCAAATAATTGACATTGGAAAACATCGGCAACTTCAGCTGCCAAACACTTAAAAACGATCGAAGCATTTTTCCGTCAATGTCACTTTTCTGACTCAAATTTTTATAGGTATTTTCTTGCTTCCGTCCAATTGGTCAGTTTATTTGTTTTATCGTACATTTTTCGGATATTATTATAGAAAATAACTAACCCGATAAGAGGGAAGTTATTTTCCAAAGCACGAAAAGGAAATTTCAATTGTAATTCTTCTGAGAACGATTTTGTGGTCCTAATAAGGACCGTTTGTTGTGAATATCATTTCGACGTTTCTTTACCAATAATAGTGCGACTTCTGTACACGTCTAGTGATGGAGGCAATTTTGAGAGTGCCTTTGTTTGCTCCTGCTAACGGGGAGTATTCCTTTCAGGAACTAACGAAGCGGGTCGCCGACGACAAGCGAACTGATTTCAACGATGATCAAATTCAAACTGAAAACATTTTCCTATGGACAATTTGTTTTACCTATCTCAGATGTGGTTTATCGTCAAAAAGGCGGCGCTAACAAGGAAACCACAAATCAAAACACGGCTAATTAATGCTTTTACAAAATCATTTCTATCAAAATTTACGGTAATCGTATCCTCTACGGAATCTGCTACACCATTGTTATGATTATTTCCCAAAGCCGTTTGTTTATGAGAATCGTCCATACACTACTCGTCGACAATCAAGTATCGAATGATAAGGCAAAAATGAAATTCAGCACATATATTTATAACTTTTCTTTGTTTGATTGACCTCTTAAATGCTCTGTATTGACGGCTCTGCTCGGAATAGCCGCCTCGTGTATGCATATTTCCCCCTTTTTCGTGAAATTTTTCAATTTCAATTCAACCGATTTTCAATAGAATACTCAGGTCAGTCAGGTGTTTCTGAATCGATTGGTGTATACATTATTGAAATCCATCAACTAATTGCGAAGTTATAACCGTACAAACCTTACATAGTTTCGTTACATAGGAGATTTTCAAAATTTAGAGTGACACCCAGCCCCAGTTAGTGGAGTAAGACATTTTTAATGTCAAAAATAATATGTATTGGGACTCGAACCCAGGTCGGTTACCAATAGTCATGGTTTGCTTATCGTGTCAATTTTTAGAGTAGGAACAATTACCTTTATTAAACACATAATTCAACTGAAAGTCAAAGGTGGTATAAAGGCAAATGTATAAGTAGAAACAAACTTTTGAAGACGTGTAGTGAGCTTAATTAATATTGGTAATAGTATTGGCAATAGAATCATTTATTAAACTCGTAATTCAGTTTAATAGACCTTTCTCGTCAAAAAATTTTATATGATAGGATGCTTCCTTTTTTATCCCCAATTCGTTACTGCCGATTGCCGCGATGATTTGGTACCTCTAACTATTGAAAAAATCAAAAATAGTGCAAGCTGCTCATTTAACCCCATATTCTGAATACCTATCTTGCCTTGTTTCCCCGCATTTTTACACCATTTGGATGAATTTCCTGTGGGGAATACTAAAAGGATGCCAGATCTGCATATATATTAGTAAATCTGCAGATTTTGCATTTTCACTGCAGATGTTTTGCAGATTACAAATATTTAGCAGAACAAAGCCTATGCCAGCCAATTTATACACCAGCCTTCAACATTTTTGATCATTTAAAATATATACATACTACATTTCTATGTCAAATTTATTGAAGATTTTTGTAGCAATCTGCAGACTTTTATATTTTTACTGCAGGCTATTGTTTGAATAGACCTGGCATCACTGATGCTGAAATGATTCATTCCACCTGTGAAAAACATAGAGCATTGCATGAAAATGTATAACCTCACTTTTCTGACAGTTCAGTGTGCTTGTTTACCTAAGACTTGTTTACATGGACTTTTAAAATTTACATTACTTGAATACTTTCGATGCTCTTTGAAAGACTATCAACTCAAGAGGGATGAGGATTGGAACAATGGGAACCTGGTGCCACATTATGCAACCAATTCGAATCGACCTTTTCATACAAGCTTGAATACAATAAACCTTTCGTTTCGAGATGCGTAATGTCACCCCTGGTTCATACATTGACCAATCGGCGCTCGATGCAAAACCCGGTGGCATATCCTGAATCGTAAGATCAAGCATTGGGCTATAAAACGATTGCTTTCTGGATGATGGATAAGAATTTGTACATATTTGTTTGTTTGCTCGTGGGTTAAGTCCTAACAAGATGATCCGATTTATTACTCATTTTTAGGTGGTGAAGTTTACCTGAACTTTATAGGTAACGAATTCCGTCGATGATAAGTTGTTGAAATGATCGTTCAATGCCCATACCGAAAAACGTTTCCATTGGTCAGAATGCCTACCAGCGTATGATAGCTGCAAACATCAGGACAACAAGGTTATCGCTTTCGAATGGAACAATTATTTATTATTCGTGTTCAAGTTCCATTTCAGCAAAAGTTTCGTCGATTGACGATTATCGCATTGTCGTTGATTTAACCGGCAAATGCAAAAGAGTGCTCGGCACTGACGATAAGGAGTAAGAAGGATTTGATAGGAGTGATAAGAATGCAGAGCAGGGAGGAGAAATTATATGTAAATTTATATTATATTCCGAGTTGCCATCATTTTTGCACCGCAATAAAACTTTCTGCAACTGCTGTCGTGTTCAAATTGGCAGGAAATAACTAGGCAGCGAATGATAAATTGCATAGTCAATTTATTTACTTTTTCGGAAGGATAAGTAATTAGTATGTTGTGAATATATATGTGTCGCCGGTGCCGTGTGTTATGGTGGTACCGGACGGAACCGTTGGTCAGCAGACCGTCCTTGTCGTACTGGTCATAGATGCGACGTTTTTTCTCATCTGATAGCACTTGACATGTTTCGGAGATCTGTCTTAACGCTCTCTACTTAGCGCAGGATACGCGAAACCGCTGCTAGCTTTCGAAAGAAAATTCCTAGCTGCTGCTACTCTATCAGTCTCTCTCTCGACTGAGGACTACAATTTCGGTCGACTAAATTGTGCTATGAAAATTGTACTTCCTGGAATTTCACCAAACGAGATCAATTCATTGTGAGGAATTTCGCTGCGTTCCAATATTCCTTGCCTCTGTAGGTGATGATGTGTGTGGATTCACTTCGGCAACCAGGTCTTATGTTTTGGGTAATTTTGCTATCTTATTCTGCTGAATAAATCATCTTGGTAAAGCCTCTACGTTATACTATGGTCACTTTAAAAACGCATTGCTATTTAATCTTGTAGCTCTTGGCAAGTCAGACTGTTCTCGACTAATCCTGGCACTATACCGCTGACGTTGCACTTATTACGGTGATCAAACTTGGCGAGAGCGGCAGTGGTTTCGTCGGAATTGTTCACTCGACAAGCAGGAAGTGCAAGGACTCTGCTACTTATGCCTGAGCCCCTCGTTGAAACCTTCGTCCTGTCGGAGTGTTAGCTTCGTCCGATACCGGAGCGTATTGCTGAACCGAAGCAGTATGCTACTGGCGCTGCTTCCTTCGAATCGGAATCGCTGAATATTCCCGTTAGCCGAATGTCCAACGTGGCCGAAGGCAAACCGATTGCAGCAACACAACCAACCGTAGCTGAAATTTTAGCCTTTAATCCAAGTCCCTGCCATTGACATAGCGACAGACGAGTGCGGCGCAGGTTGGACCATCGGTTGACTCGGTGCCGGACAGGGCGAAACAGCTGCAACAGGAGCGGACCTAGTATGGGGTGTAAAGGTCATCAATTGCCATAGATCACCAAAATGCTCTGCGACTAACATTGTGAACAAAACAAACCAAACGAAATTGATGGCAACAACGGTAAAATAATCTAAATTCTACCCAAACATTTGAAAATGAGAAAAAGGCAAAAGAAGTTTTGGTCGAATTCATTATAATTCTATTTAAAAATTGTATACTGTTTTATTTAGTTTGATTGCGCATATTGTTTACATCAGACACACCCCTTAATTCATTGAGTACGTATTTCACTGCCTTTATAATCCTTTTGGAATCATTTACAATAATCCTTTATAATCATTTTATAATAAGTGTATTGCTAGTTAGGACTTTTATATCAGCCGGGCTCTTTTATAATTTGTTATAAAATCATTATCAAAATTCTTCATAATCCAATGTTGCGTTATGTTTATGTACATGGCCAGATAGATAGTTTTTAACTGGAACGGAACGTGTGGATACGACAAAACCTAATGTCAATTGCAGCCAGGGGGAGCTGTCAAATGCAGTCAGGGGGACTGTCGAATGTAGCCAGTCCATTTAAAATATGTGAGGAAGAATGAGTGGCTATGCAAGACAAGAGATGAACAGGAAAAAAGAAAAAGAAAACATCTATCCACAGGCTCTGTCCCAGAATTTTAATAGAGAACATCAAAATTCGATTTGTTTGCATTTGGCAGTAGGCCTTTTTCAAATGTTTGGCTAGAAATTCCTTGCTTCTTCAATGAATCATGTACAAGAAAAGTAAAAATGTTAAATTTAACGGAACAATGTATGATGCCGACATCAATTAAAAAATACAGCTGAGCGACCTTGTTGGGAAAGTGTTTACATTTGGCAGCGAACCAAACCAAGTTTCTCATACTATGATCGTATCAACAAAAATACCAAGATCATGTAAACAATCTCTTTGAACTGTCAAAAAAGTGAGGTTAAACATTACCATGCAACGTTCTCCACCGAGAGGTTCACTTTAGTTTGTTTACATAACCAATGAACTTTGTACCGCGACTCACCGGCTGGATGTTGTTGGCTCGAATCAAAACTTGTCGAAAGTAAACAAAGTTCATTTCATATCGTCAACCTGGCCCCCAGATGGTGAAATCAACGGAGTGCTGGAGCGTTGCCAAAAAATTTTTTATTTCCAGATTAAATTTTACTAAACTTTCCAGTTTAACTCAGCCGGAATGCTGGCTGGTTCTAATTCGTATTCCGGCTCCTGTGACACAACCGATTCAAGTTAGAATGTTCAAGGGGTACCATTTCGAAGCGGCTTAGCCGCATAACCGAGGCCTAGGAACCGAAGCGGCGCAAAGCCGCTGAGGATCCGCCGGGCGAGGTGTCCACCGACCCGTTATCGGAAGCAAGCGAACCTGTGATCCACTCGTTTGCCCGGCTTACTCAAACATAGGGGCTATGCCTAGTTTAAGTCCGACTGAGCGGTAGCGAAGTCGGACAGCACGCGCAAAAGCGATGTGGCGTAGCCATATTGGGTGCTGAACACAAAATAAAATTGGCAACGCTAGCAAAATGTAAACACAAATGAACACTCCGGATGAACCTATCGTCAATTGACATTTCGACGAGTTTTGATTCGAGCCAATAATATGGGCCCCGACTCACCACTTCATTTGCCGCGTTGCCAGGAAGCCAAGCAAAAATATACAAAACAGTGCTGCCCAAACACATATTTTGAGTCCCATCATTCTTGCAAAGGTTAAAAAAATACTCAACATTCTTGCATTTTTCAAATTTTAAAAGATCATTAAAAAATCACGATAGCTCTAAAAAGTCTCATTTCAGCGGAAATATTTTTAAAAATGTGTAGTCTTTTGAATAAAAATAAGAAAAAAGGGGGTTAGGTCGGACGAGAAAGGTCTATTGGGATGGTTGAATAAAAGCATTAATATTACTGCTGCAACATTTGTTAGTGGTATAGTTCAGCCTGGTTTGAACAGGCGAATACTGGAGTTTAAATAAGCTGAATAAACTGTTAATGTTTAAATAGTTCTGCGAAAGTATTATTCAGCTTTCGTAGCCTTTAATCTGCTTTTAATCTTACAAGTAGTCTTATAGTTCAGCTCCTAATGCTTGTTGGGCTTCTGAGAATGATAAGAAAAATGGGGGCAATTAAATCTGGACATTGAAGGTTTTTGAAGGTGTGTATGAGGGACATATAGAGGAGATCGCGGCTTGCCAGTACATTTCGAATCGGGACATTGGGTGATCTTACTCGGACCCGAAGGGAATCGAATAGTTGAAATCTGGCAGAACAGTACTCTGCGCATGCCCAGACAATATGTTCGATCTCGTGATAACCGTTGCCTCAAGCACAGATACCACTATCCGCGAGTCCAATACGTCGGAGATGAACGTCCAGCGTGTAGTGATTGGACATGAGCCGAGACATTACGGGAATGAAATCCCGACCCACATCTTTACCCTTGAGCCAATGTTTTGTCGATACCTCAGGGATTATTGAACCCGTCGGTGTAAAACATCTTGCTGCAGTCGACTTCTAGAAATTTACTATGAAAGATGCTTGGGATCACTTGCGGACGTAGATGATCCGGGATTCGTCCTTCATGCATGTGTCGAAGAATACAGTTGAATCAGAAGCATGGGAGAGATTGACACGGTGGGTATAATATGAAGAAGGATTGATATTTTGTGTCATGTAATCGAAGTACTAGGACATAAATGGTGTTTGAGAATTGAGCTCGACAAGACTCTCGAAATTTTGCAATTACTAACGGGTTCAAGATATCGCATCGGATGAGTAGGGGAACATGGGGAGACTTGACCAAGCGCAAAATTCTATTTTCAGCTATGGCGTCTTCTATTCAATTCTTAAATTATTTTCAAAAATATTTTTATACTTGTTTAGATCCGTTAAGGTAATTTTAAAAGTTTGGAATGAAATATCCTTTCCTTACAGAAAATATTACTTGATTAATAAATTTGAATTAAATGATGTAATTTTTTATCAAACTTTGTATGGACATATCTACTCGACTACTAATTACTATTAATGTACTAATATACCATCTTAATCCTTGTGGAGCAGTGAAATGATTTAACATAAACTGGAACATTGGAAAAGTTATTACTAGAATTTGCATGACATTGAACGCAATAACTAATGTTGGGGAGACTTGACCAAGATTTTATGGGGAGACTTGACCAAGTGGCGATCAGCTGAAGAAAGATACAAAATTCCTAATATTTATTAAGCTTTGGTATCTACTGTTAATGTTAATCACGCCATAAAAAAAATCCACCCCAAACATAAGTCTTTATATTTTAATATTTGTAAACAAAGTTAGCAAAAGTAGGGCTGATTTCGTGACGTGTGAACATGCAATGCAAGCAGTACAGTTAATCCTTGAAAAGAAATGCATTAAAAAAATCAAAATTTATCAAATGCAACTCTTTTATATTTTTTACTGTTACCTAAGGATCTCGACAATAGAGAAAAAAATAATTACAGTAGGTTTTATGTCATTATTTTTTGTTATGATTTTTCAAAATTCTCTTGGTCAAGTCTCCCCGCAATGGGGAGACTTGACCAGAAAAAACGATCACAGAAAAACTTTTGTAACTTTTCAAAAATTAAATTAAAAATTCTGCAAAAAATCATGAAGACGCGCAATAACTTTGCGCATTATATCTGAATGACTTTTGAGGGATTGAAGGCTTTTTTAGAGATTTATGCAGTTTTAACTGAAAACCTGGTCAAGTCTCCCCATGGTATTTCGTTGCTTAAAATACTCGGTTATATTATTACCTTGTTCATCCAATGACGAAGAAGATAATTGGCAGGACACTGATGACTTATGAGCATGTTAATAACAAAAAAAATTAACTTTGAATGTCGGAATATATGGAATGAACTATAATATTTCAAATGTTTATTAATTTCGCATAATAGTTTATTTTTCATGCTTCATAATGCAAATAATTTATTGAAACGCTAGTATATTTTACCCCGCATAATTCCAAGAATCCTATAAGATGCCGCTATGAATTATATATGTATCGATAGGATATTTCTTGCTGAACATCAAAAAAGTAAATTTAGCTGCTACAACATGCTAGTCTACAAACCATAGCCCCTTAAAGTTAGCACAGAAAAACCAAAAAAACAGACATACACCCTAAAAACGAAGAGATAGCGAGTTGGTCTATTTCGCAAAAAGGTGTGTTTCAAAAGCATCAACAACTTTCTAGAACATCGAGAAACTGTAAAAAAACAAATAAAAAAGTTACAATGAAAAAACACTTTTTAAGGGGGTATTCCGACATGTACTTCAATTTCATCCAATAACTTTTTTCGCTTAACAGATAGCCATTTTGCTACTTCAACAAAGATTCATAAAATCATTTCGTCTACAAACTTTCAATACATGACTATCAATTTTGGCAACAACTTGCAAAGTTATTTTTTTTATCTGCGTATATACCCCCTTAAATAAAAATTTTCCAACATGATATTAAACTACTTAAAAAATGAAGAAACCTTTGCGAAGACATCAAAGTGCCATAACCAATAGTTTCGTTGCAAATATCAATGTCCGGCTTTTTTTGATTCCGTCCCACTGTGCGCTGGGGCAAATAATGAAAGTATAACAAATGTGCAAAACGACATGCTACAATTTGCTGAAGATTTTTATTCCGAATGCGAGGAAATTCAAGTAACCCTCTCGCAGTTTACATCGGTTCTAGGTGAGGAGGATAGCGAAGAAGAAGATCTGACCCTTGAAGTCCCAACCCTTGATTTTCAACCAATCTCAGCAGAGGAAATAGAAACAGAACATTTGTTAGACGATAGGGAACGAACTCAGTTATTAGACGCGATTAACTGTTTTGATCTTTCCGCAGACGATAAAATCGGTCGTATAGAAATTCTGCAACACGAGATTCGTCTGATCCCCGGGATCGAGCTTAGGACCTCCCCCATGTATCGTTGTTCCCCATACGTCCAAAAATATATGGACGAAGAGATCGAACGGATGAAAACAATGGATATCATAGAACCGTGCGAGTCTGAATACGCGAGTCCGCTACTTCCGGTAAAAAAATCTAATGGTAAATTTAGAGTATGTTTAGATTCGCGGCGCGTTAATGAGGCAACAAAGAATGATGCTTACCCTATGCCTCATTTACATGAAGTGTTGCACCGAATCGGGCAAGCCAAGTTCTTCAGTGTGATAGACCTGAAAGAGGCATATTGGCAAATCCCCCTCGCAGAGTTGTCACGTAATTTCACCGCGTTCCGAACCAGAAAAGGACTGTTTAGGTACAAGCTGATGCCCTTCAGTTTAAAAGGGGCGCCATTCACAATGTCCAGATTAATGGACCTAGCTTTAGGGACAGACCTACAACCGTACGTGTGGGTATACTTGGATGAGGTCATCATCGCTACTAGAACTCTTAGCCAACAATTGATAAAAGAGGTCGTGAGCAGGTTAAAACGGGCCAATCTAACAATCAGCTTAAATAAATCTAAATTTTGTAGAAAAAGTGTACGCTATCTCTGATACATAATCTCAGAGAAGGGAATATCCATTGACGTGGAAAAGATTAGGCCGATCCTGGACTATCAAACGCCAAAAATAGTAAAAGATATCAGGCGCGTCCTAGGATTACCAAACTTTTATCAGAAATTTATAAAAAGCTATAGCGATATTACGTCTCCCATTGCTGATTTACTGATAAAAGATAAAAAGAAGTTTTCGTGGTCTGAAGAGGCACAGAGGGCGTTGGAACATTTGAAAGAGGCACTAATTAGCCCTCCAATTTTAGCTAATCCAGATTTTGGAAATCAGTTTTCAATCGAATCTGATGCATCTGATTTGGCTGTGGGTGCGGTGCTGACGCAAGTGCAGAATGGCGTAAAACGCGTCATCGCATATTTCAGCAACAAGCTCAACTCCACACGCAGAAAATATGCTGCTGTTAAGAAGGAATGTCTGGCTGTGCTATGGGCAATAGAAGCATTTAGATATTGTGTAGAGGGAACTCACTTTCGGGTAATCACCGACGCTCGTAGCTTGATCTGGCTGTCTAAGGTTAGCGCTGATAAAGGTCAGCCAAATTATATAGATGGGCATTGAAACTGCAACAGTTTGATTTCAGCATCGAATACAGGAAAGGGCGAGATATCATAACCGCAAACTGTCTATCCAGATCGCTTAACACCATTCAAGCGAAATGGGAAGATTTAGATTACAATAGAATGTTAGAAAAAATATCAAAATACTCGGAAAAGTACAAAGAATTTAAAACTGTCGATAAGAAAATATTCAAATACATCAAAAATTAATCTAAAATAACTGATGAACGATTTAACTGGAAACAAATTCCTACGAAGGAGGAAAGAGCTAAATTGATTAAAATTGTACATGACGAAGCTCACTTAGGATTGGAAAAAACGTTAGAAAAATTAAAGGAAAAATTCTATTGGCCATTAATGTATAACGAAACGAAGCAATATTGTCAAGGATGCGTCAAATGTGAAACATCCAAATGGGACAACATAAATCATACTCCACCAATGGAAAAGCAAAAATTGGCAACGTAACCATGGCAAATAATCGTCATCGACTACGTTGGCTCATTTCCACGTGCTAAGAAAACGGCGAACACGTGTCTTCTAGTAATTACTGATATTTTCACCAAATTTGTAATTATACAACCTCTCAAAGAGGCAAAAGCGAAACAACTGTCATTCTTTCTGGAAAACATGGCATTCCTGCTGTTTGGTTTCCCTGAAGTCGTATTATCCGACAATGGGGCACAATTCACTTCAAAGTAGTTTAAACTTTTGTTGGAGAAATACTGAATCACTCAGTGGCTCACACCCGTTTATTTCCCTCAGGTTAATAACACCGAAAGAACAAATCGCATAATAACTTCCGCTGTGAGAGCTTTAATTGAAAAAGATCAAAATCAGTGGGATGCAAATATTTATCGCATTGCAAATGCAATTAATATTGCAACGCATGCTTCCAGCGGATTTTCGCCTTATTTTGTAAATTTCCGCAGAAATAAAATCAGCTCAGGGAAAGAGTATCAAAATTTAAGAGGTACAAATATCTAAAAATATAAAATTTAACTATGTCGAGCTATGTATACTGTTGTGACCCTTTCCAAATAGCGCTCCTCCGTAATGTTTAGTCCGTACCGAATTTTACCGTGTCCATCTGTAGTTTTAGTTGTTTTGGATACGTGATATTTTAAACTTTTAGCCTGTACCCTTGGTGGCTGTTTAACATAATGTGATTTATTCCATTTTAAAATTTTACGAGCTAACCTAGCTAACCTGACTTAAACTATTCTATGTACATCAAAATAGGAGGAGTCAGTTACAATTTCAAAGTACATAATTATGTACGGGTAGCGTAAAAAAGGAAAAACAAATCAATGAATAAGTATGGGTGCATTGGTTGCTATCGGTGCTTTTGTTTGGTTACGCAAGGCTGTTTATTTGTCGCTTCAGCATAATAATGACCTAGTGAGAATGTTGCTATAACAAGTGGTGCGACCCAGAATGGTTTAACTGGAATGCGCCCATCTGGTTATGCAAGTTGGATTTGAAAACGATCGTTCAAGTAATTTACGATCTGTGGGAAAATATGAGTGTGGCCTCGTTTCAAGTGGCCTGACTAAAGGATATGTTAAATTTGGTTTTATGACCTGTGACCTGAGAAGGATTCACATTGGTGCATGTAGGGATTGGTTTTGTGGGAATAATTTGTGATGCTAGAAAGTAAGTCCGTTACATCCCCCTTTTGGTTGAATAATGTAGCGAAGTGAAATTATTCATGTGAAAGAACTGACTCCCTTACAATTCTAATGGATAATACAAATATTAGTTAGTATTGTGCTTTGTTGCTAGAGTAGTCTAAATAAAATTGCTTTGTTTTTTTTATTCTCCTTTAATAAGTCTGTTTTTGTGTACAATGTTTCTTTGTTTAGTTATTTTGTTTTCTATTTCACAATTTGTATCTAGTATTTTTATAATGGTGTAGGGACCTATATAGAATGGGTCTAATTTTTTTCTATTTTCGTTTTTTAAATATACTATATCTCCTATGTTGATTATTAATGGGTTTGTTGGTATGTGTATAAATTCTTGTCTTGAATGTTTATCCTTTTCTAATCTTTGTTTCGCTATTGCGTTTGATTTTTCTAACTTGTATTTTAGTTCTGTGCTATATAAGTCTAAATTGTACATTGGTGTTATTGTTGTTGGGTAATTTTCTTGTGATAATTTTGCTTTGTTGCCAAAAATTAGTTCATGTGGAGTGAATTTATGTTCTGAGTGTGGGGTAATGTTATAAGTAAATGCGTAATATGGTATCCATTCGTCCCAATCGGAATGGTGTTCATTTACGAATGATCGTAGATATTCGTTTAAACATCTATGATTTCTCTCCAATGATCCGATTGTTTGGGGGTGGTATGCTGTAGCGAATGTTTGTTTTATTTGTAGGTATTCACAAATCTGTTCAAGTACTTCGTTTTTATATTCGGTTCCTTGATCTGATTTGAGTTCCAGAGATTTTCCGTATATTAATATGAATTTCTCTACTAGATTTTTCGCTATTATGTTTGCTTCTTTGGTTGGTGTGGGTATTACTACGATGTATTTAGTTAATTCACATTGTATCGTTATGGCGTAACGATTATTGTTGATTGTTTTTGGTAATGGACCTATTGTATCTATGGATATTATTTCGAATGGTTTTGATGGTGTATTGGTCATTATTTGTTTTTCTCTGGTATGTTTTATTATTTTGTTCTTTTTGCACGATTCAAGGCCTTTATGAATCGAGAAATAGATCCTTTCATGTCCTTCCAATTGTAATATTCTCTTATTTTCAGGTACAGTCGATGCTGTCCTATGTGTCCTCCTGTAGGGGTTTTGTGGTGGTTTTTAAATATGTACTGTATCTCGCCAGGATCACTAATGAACTTGGGTGGTTGATACATTATTATCTGTATATTTTTAATTGTTTGTTTCGCTAGCGCTTTAAATGTTTCTATGGGTACTTCTTTAAATATTGTTTCGTTGTTTGCTATAGCGATTTTCTTTATTTGTATCTTATTCATTTCTTTTTCCAATGCTGAAAGTGTGAACTCTAGAGTTCTTCTTCCACTCAGGGGCGGCGAAAAACTTTACGCCCGAGTGGGTAGAAAGCATAGGGTGAGGGGTTCATTGGTAACGATTTTTCCCTTTTCGCAATGCACACGCTTACATTACATTCACATTAAATCACGTTCGTTTATGCAAATGGAATTGTGGTACATCGATGTTTTCAAATGTGTGTAGTGCGAGATACATGCGTTGCGCATCTAAATTTTTTGAAATGGTTCAAAATTTCGAGTGGGTAATTACCCACTCGGTTATTTTCGGTATGGGTAGTACTACCCATACTACCCACGCTTTCCGCCGGCCCTGCTTCCATTTATATATGTTGCGATTCTGTTTATCATTTTTTTCATTTGCGCGTCTTTGTATATATTGAATATTAAATAGTTATTTTCTACCGTTATTCTTAGTTTAGGTAAGTTTCTTGTTTCTGTCGGGTTTTCAGTCGTATAGATAGTGAGATGATCAGTCTCTCTACCTTTCGTCTTTTGTCCATTGTCGTTAAGTAATTTATAGTTGTTGTTCATATTATTATTATTGTTAATATTATTCTTTACATTATCGTTAATATTATTATTATTATAGGTATTACTATTATTGTTGATGTTAATATTATCATTAATATTATTATTATTTGTATTGGAATTATTATTATTGCTATTGCCATTATTTTTTTTTGTCATGGACCTAGTGTTGACAGTAAGTACGTTTAAGGTTTTCAATTCGTCTGACGTTGCAACAATTCTGAATAAGGCATCCGCTGTAGCGTTGCTTTTACCAGGAATGTATTCTATATTAAAGTCGAATTCTTCTAATTCTAGTCTCATTCTAGTGAGTTTGGAGGTTGGGTTTTTCATATTAAATAAAAATACTAATGGTCTATGGTCTGTTCTGACCGTAAATTTTCTTCCGTATAGGTAAGGTTTGAAATAATTTATTCTCCAGTGTATTCCTGTTAGTTCTTTTAGTATTGTCGATTTATTTTTCTCTCCTGGAGTGAAGCTTTTGCTCGCGAAAGCTATGGGTAAGTCGTTTCCGTTTTTAATTTGGGATAAAACTGCTCCGCATCCTACGTCTGATGCGTCAGTTGTTAGTATAAACGGTTGAGCAAAGTCGGTGTATTGAAGTAGTTTTGGTGAGATTAGGTGTGTGTTTTAGTGTGTTAAAGGCGTTTTGGCATTCATTTGTCCAAACGAACTGTTTATTTTTCTTTAGAAGTTGATTTAGTGGGTGTGCTATTGTTGCAAAGTTTGGCACAAATTTGCGGTAATAGTTACAAAAAGCTACAAATCGTCTACAGTCGTCACTATTTTTGGGTATGGGGTAGTTGTTAATAGTGTCGAATTCAATAAATATCTGGTAGTATTCCATTATCTGTAATTTTGTGTCCTAGATACGTCACTTATATATTGAAGAATTTACATTTTTGGGGATTTAATTTTAGATTATATTTTCTGATTCTGTCGAAGACTTTTGCTAGATTTTGCAAGTGGTGTTGGATGGAACATCCAATAACAATTATATCATCAATATAGACGAATGCATGTTCTGGTGTTAGTCCAGCCACTGCGATTGTCATCATTCTCTGAAAACTGTTTGGGCTAATATTTAAACCAAAAAGTAAGCGTGTGAATTGGTAATGACCACTCTGTGTTGAGAAAGCGGTAAATTTTCTAGAGTTATTTTCTAACGCTATTTGGTGAAAACCAGACATTAAGTCCAATGTTGAAAAGTATTTGGCTCTGCCAAGTTGATCTAAAATTGTGTCGATTCTAGGTAGGGGAAATTTGTCTGCCAGGATTTTTTTGTTAAGTTGTCTGAAATCTATTACTAGTCGCCATTTCTTGGTTTCATCATTTGATTTCTTTGGTACTAATAAAATTGGACTGTTATAGGATGATATTGAAGGTTTTATTATTTCGTCTTTTAGCATTTTAGTAATTTGAGTTTCTATTTCTGTATTTTGAGAATGGATTGTTTTATAATTGGGTATGTATACGGAGGTATTGTCCTTTAAGTTAATGTTTTGGTTGTAAAAATTGTTAGTCGACAGTGGTTCGTCAGTGAGTGCAAAAATGTCTGAATAGTTTAATATTAGGTTGCTTAATTCTTGTTGTGCGTAGCTTGGTACATTTTTCATGTCTATCTCATTTAAAACTTTTTTATTTCTCGTATTATTCTTATCTTTATTGTTAATTTTCATTATATTGTAGTTTGCTAAGGGTTCCATTTCAGGTTTAAGTTCTAAGTTGGATATATTTACAGTTGATTTCGTTGTGTTCATTATTTTTACATAGGGATTTTGTGGAGATATGATAGCGTTTCCTACAAAAATTCCAGGTGCAATTTCAGTAGAGATGACTACCATGTCTTCCTAAAGATTGTTGTTACTTAATTTTCTAATCACTTCGCATCTCTGCGGTATTATGAAATTGTTGTTTACGCTGTCTTGTATAGGTACGGACACGTTAGTATTATTTACTGAGAAATTTAATAACCAACATTCGTAATCGATTATACATTTATGGGAGGAGAAAAAATCTCTGCCCAAAATGCCATCGGTTTGAATGGGAAAGTCTGCGTTACTAAGATGAAAATTATGTTTAAGGATTATGTTATTTCCGAAATTTAATTCAGTTTAATATTATTCTATTATATTATGTTTGGATTTTAACTTGTATGTATTATTGATATTATCAGTCGCGATTTTTTTTTGTATTTGTGATTCCTCATTATATTTTTCTTTTTCGTACTGTCGTTAAATAAATTACTAAATAAATGTGCAATAAACATACACTTGGAATGCAATTTTGATTCATTTTTAGACTGCGGTCTATCTTCGAACACTTTGTGTCCAAAGAGCATGTTAATTTTAACGCGTGTAGAGAAAATGATTCTTGAATATTGTATTTACCAGGATTACAAGTCCGAAGCTCATTGCAAATTTTGAGTTCAAAGCGTTACCATTCGATTATTTTAATCGTGCTCAATCAATTTGCAGATTGGCAAACTGTGTGAACCAACTTCTGGTACATAGTTCCTACAAATTTTGAGAAATACTTAATAGCATTTAAAGTCGATGTTTCATGATTTTCACTGTGGTAATCATTTAATAAATTCAACGTTTTTCAGAAACTTTGTGCGTTTTTTTCATAATACACGGGGATATTCTGTAAGATGCAAAGCATCGAGAAAAAAAAACAGACCACGAATCTTGCTACGATGCGCTGGCTCATTAGAGTATCGATCTACAATCGAAATATTTTCAGTTCAGGGTATCGATATTCTTAGTATAGATGTAGTATTCGGAAAAAGACCACGCTTGTCTTATCATAAATGAAAATTTACGCGCAATGATAAACCAAGTTATAACAGCTTATAAACCAAGTCACTTCCATGGTTATAAAAGCAAATCCAATATTACTTATAATCATACATTATTAACAAACCTACCCATGTCTTTTGGAAAAGGCTGCGTAACCTGGATTTCAATCCACATCAAACATCACAGGAACTAATTTCAGCGTTGATGAAATCAACTTATCATTTTAAACAACGCATAACTCTGACCCAATAAATTTTATATAGAACACTGACGGATTTCAATTTAAACCACTCTTGGATTTTGAAATAGTCACTTCTATCTATAAAGTCACCTTAGTCGGGTTACCGCACTATTCACATCACGAGAACAGCGTCGTTCAAAATTTGCGATAATATTAGTGCTATTATTGGTAGAGATGTTAAAATAGTGACGAACACATTTAGCTTCATTGAATCGTATTTAAGGTCCCAAAGCAAGCAGTTCAGATGGGTGGTAATTTGTCGATTTTTTTTATCAGCGCCTTTTTGCCACTTTTGTTAAATTCAACTCCACATTGTATATTTTATTTTTATAGACAATTTTAGCCTAGATTTTAACTAAAACCTGTTTACTGTTTGATTTGAAATTTTACTTGAACTCTCGAAAACTCGAACTCTTACCTCCGGATTCTGCTGCTGTTGCTAGTATCACCGCCACTCTCCGTCAGTCATGCACCCAAACCGTCCGAGTAGCTTGAGATACTGCTACGTGTCGAATTAATTTGTAACAACTCGTGCGCCTGTGGCTAGTGTGGCGGCATCGGTACCAAACTGTTGCCGTACAACTGCTTAATTTACAACAACTCGTGGCCCTGTGGCGGGTGTGGCGGCATCGGTACCAAACTGTTGCCGTACAGCTGCTTCACTTCCTCATGGTGTTATTCGGGTGGATAGATAACTGTTATTTGTGTGAATTCTTCTGGATTTCTTGTCACTTGTCACTAATTTGAGTTCGTTCTAACGTTTACTAGTATACAGTACAGCTGCTTCACTTCCTCATGGTGTTATTCGGTTGGATAATTAACTGTTATTTGTGTGAATTCTTCTGGATTTCTTGTCACTAATTTGAGTTCGTTCTAACGGTTACTAGTGGGTGTTAGATGTCCATTTTCACTTCATATTTCGAGCTCTTCAGTGGGGTGTTTTTTGACACCACCAGTGGATGGAGCACTTTTATAGGTATCTTTGGTGGCAAGCTGCTTACGCGGAGCCTTACCTCCAGTAGATTTACGAGCTGTCCGTTTAGTACGGGCTATTGTCTAAGAAATGTGCCGGTGAATTGTAGAACTTTTTGCAAGTTAGTAATCCAATAAATCGAGAGCGACGAAAATTCACTATCACTTGTGCTGCCTTCACTTTACTTTTCACGGTCGCCATTTTGGATACGTGATATTTTAAACTTTTAGCCTGTACCCTTGTTGGCTGTTTAACATAATGTGATTTATTCCATTTTAAAATCTTACGAGCTAACCTAGCTAACCTGACTTAAACTATTCTATGTACATCAAAATGGGAGGAGTCAGTTACAATTTCAAAGTACATAATTATGTACGGGTAGCGTAAAAAAGGGAAAACAAATCAATGAATAAGTATGTTTGCATTGGTTGCTATCGGTGCTTTTGTTTGGTTACGCAAGGCTGTTTATTTGTCGCCTCAGCATAATAATGACCTAGTGAGAATGTTGCTATAACAAGTGGTGCGACCCAGAATGGTTTAACTGGAATGCGCCCATCTGGTTATGCAAGTTGGATTTGAAAACGATCGTTCAAGTAATTTACGATCTGTGGGAAAATATGAGTGTGGCCTCGTTTCAAGTGGCCTGACTAAAGGATATGTTAAATTTGGTTTTTATGACCTGTGACCTGAGAAGGATTCACATTGGTGCATGTAGGGATTGGTTTTGTGGGAATAATTTGTGATGCTAGAAAGTAAGTCCGTTACAGTTGAACTACTTTTGCGCAGATAGCGTCACTGTGCCAGTTCGAAAATTATGTAGTACACACATAACACATTACACATCAAACACTTTATTTCCTGACACTAAACTACATTTATTACCTTGCACGTTTATTTAACTACAAAGTATACTCTTACTACACAATATTACAGGCAAAGTACAAATATTCAAACGTCACTACCGAACCTATCGCTAATGAAGGCTGATTACGAATGATGACGTTGGTAATTCGCCGGCGGCCATTTTGGAAGACGGAGTCTACATCCATCGTCAGAAGTGCTGAAATACGGTAGCGAAGCGCTACCACCTGTGGTTCTTCTACACAACGGAAGAAGAAACGAGTCGCAGTTATAAAGTCGAGTACAAGGCCTGTAGTGACAGGCTCCCAGTTGAGTACCTATTCTACTCGACATACAGTTTTTCAAACAATACTGTTTGCATCGTTTGGATCATCGGGTCATGATACGGCTGTCTTGACTACTGACGTTATTATTGAGGATTTGTAGAGAATTGGTAGCAGCTTTACGAGTTTTTTCGGAGAGTTCCTGAGAGATAAAAGATACAAGGCCTATTTGACAGGCTCACCAGGTGAGTACTTGTCCAAATCGATATATCTCTCTTGGAAGGGTTCTCCGCTTGGTATTTTTCTAGGAGACGATTGCTGATCCAAAACTCTCCAGCTCAACTGATCTGACTATGGGTAAAAAGCTGAAACCCAAGATACACGTTCGGGATAGCATCGTAGATTTTATACTGCGGACGGAGAAATTTCTCAACAGTAGCCAAGCAACCGACGAACTCCAAATACAGTTTCGTCTGGAGAAACTCGAGGCGAAGTGGGACGAGTTTGAGGAGGTTCAATGCGATATCGAGGGATCGGAGGAACATGAAGAGAACACGGAGGCACATCGGCAAGTTCGGGCGGAATTCGAGGAGAAATATTTCGAGGTAAGGGCAGGGTTGGTTGGCAAGTTAACACGGCAGACTCCAGCGCCGACACAAAACGGATCTAGTTCCGAACCGGCCGGTGTACACACTTATGTGCGACTACCGCAAATAAATCTACCGGAATTTGATGGTAGTTTCGAAAAATGGTTGCCTTTTCATGACACATTTCGAGCCTTGATCGATTCTTCACCGGAACTCAGCGAGGCTAATTACAGGGTTGCTTGGAATGGTTTGGTTGCGCGGTTCTCTAACGGATATCTACTGAAGAAGCGGCATTTGAATGCGATGTTCGTGTTCCCGAAAATCCGGAAAGAGTCAGCAGCGGGTATTCATGACGTCATCGATTGTTTCGAACTTAACATCAAAATCTTGGATCAACTGAGTGAGAAGACTAGTGGCTGGGGAGCAATGCTTACTCATCTCTTGGTATCTAAGCTCGACGATGTCACACAAATACATTGGGAGGAAAGCGTTTCTAATGAGGTCGAACCTTCGTTTACAATACTGGTGGATTTTCTCAAAAAACAAACACGGGTTTTAGATGCAGTTTCGGTGGACCAATCCGTCCGGTTACGTCAAGCAGTCAAGCTGCATCAACTGGGTTCAAATCTCGTCCGGCAAAGGTTTCGGTCAACTCGGCGATCGGAAACAAAGGTCCAAGCTGCGCATCCTGTGGTGATCAGCATTCTATCGCTCAATGTACGGCATTCAGCAAACTTCCAGTGGACCAACGGCTACAGCTAACAAATTCGAAGCGTCTTTGCAGCAATTTTTTGGGTCGAAATCATATGGCGAGAGACTGTGCTTCCAAGTTTCGGTGCAAAACTTGCTCTAAAAAGCACCATTCTCTTCTTCATCCTGGATTTCCTGGTTCTGGTATTGCCTACACCTCCACTGCTTCTTCTTCAGCCACTCAAAGCATACAAGCTACGGCTCCATCAACCTCTGGTGGTGCATCGAACTCCGGTGGTACAGTAACAAGTTCGGTTGCATCAATTTCCTCAAATATGGCTATGGGGCTTTCTGGAACACATGTATTTTTGTTAACGGCGGAGTTTAAAATAAAGGACAGCTGAGGTAGAACGCATCTCGCTAGAGCATTGTTGGATTCCGGTTCTCAAGCGAATCTGATGTCGGAGAATTTGTCTCATCTACTAAAACTACCTAGACGAAATAAAAGAGTAGAAATCAGCGGTATTGGGTGCTCAAAGAAAAGTATAGCTCACGAAGTTTCTGCTGTTGTTTCGTCACGGGTTTTGGATTTCTCTATGTCAATGGACTTTCTGGTTTTGAGGCAGGTAACAAGCGACCAGCCGTCTACTTCTTTACCATTGGCAGATTGGAAACCGCCAAACGGTATGGAGCTAGCCAATCCGGAATTCTTCGTCTCTGGTCCGATCGATTTGGTGCTTGGGTCTCAATTCTTCTACGAATTTCATCTACTCGATGGTGGCCGGATACAAGTTTGCAAACTCGGAGCTCCTTTGCCGATATTCGTCAATACGGTATTTTGGGTAGCTGCGAGCGGGTGAGTCGGAGTGGTCTACAACAAAAGCTACCGTTAGTTGTCACGTAGCGATAGCCGAACCGCTAGATAAGATCATCGAGAAATTCTGGACAATTGAGGAGATGTTAGAGAAGCCACTTCGATCACAGGAAGAGAAGGACTGCGAACAACACTTCAAAGCACGTTCACCCGTGACGAATCGGGACGCTATATAGTACGGTACCCAAAACGGAATGGGTTCCACGACAAAATCGGCGATTCGAAGGGTGCATCTTTACGACGATTTCGACAACTAGAAAGGCGTTTGGAAAGGGGTTCTGATTTACGTGACCACTACAACGAATTCCTAAAAGAATACCTTGCAATGGGCCATATGCAACTGATCGGAGAAATGGAGGATACACTGGATGAAGGGCGCACTACTTACTATTTGCCCCATCATCCTGAGTTTAAAGAGTCTAGCTCTTCGACCAAGATATGGGTAGTGTTCGATGGATCAGCGAAAACCACTACAAATCACTCGCTCAACGACACTCTACTTACAGGTCCAGTAATTCAGGATGAGCTGCTGGACATCATGGTCCGTTTTCGCAAGCACGCCGTTGCGTTAGTTGCAGATGTGGCCAAAATGTACAGGCAGGTACGCATTCACCCGGAGGATGCGTCGCTTCAACGGATCCTGTGGCGCTTCGATCAGGCTGAACCGATCAAGGTGTACGAGCTACAGACGGTCACTTACGGTTTAGCGCCATCATCTTTCCTTGCCACTCGCGTACCTAAACAGCTTGCCATAGACGCCGGTGACAAATACGAGTACGCGAAATGTTTGCGAAGCGAAGTTTAATCCCTTATTACCTTCCACAGCTCTAGAGGAGCAATCCACGCTACATTTCGATGCAGAAACAAAGGTGAAGACGCTTGAAGTAGTGTGGGAGATAGGAACGGACCAACTGTGTGTTGAGATACGAGTAACGGAATATGACGATCAATGGACAAAAAGGAAGATATTTTCGGAGATTGCGCAATTGTACGACCCGCTTGGCATCGTGTCACCTGTGATTGCATGGGCAAAAATTTGGATGCAGCACCTCTGGTTAGTTAACGTCGACTGGGATGATCCGATTCCACGCGAGATCGAATCTAAATGGAATGATTTCCATTCACAGCTGCCCCTACTGAAGCAATACAAAGTTCCCCGTTATATATTTACACCAAAAGCTACAACAGTTCAATTCCACGTATTCTGCGATGCATCGGAAGTAGGCTATGGAGCATGCATTTACGCTCGCTCAGCCAGCAAGGAAGTAAAGCTCAAATCCAGCTCATTGTAGCAAAATCAAGAGTCGCGCCAATCAAACGTCTTAGTTTACCGCGCTTTGACCAGTGAGCTGAATTATTGGGTGCCAAACTCTATACTAGAGTATCCGCAGCGCTGCGGATGGAGGGAAATCCTTGCTGGTTCTGGTCAGACTCGACGGTCACGTTGCACTGGATCGCAGCATCCCTAAACACTTGGCAAACGTTTGTGGGCAATCGCACATCTGAAATCCAGCTACTGACACACGGACATCCTTGGAATCACGTGAAGGGTACGGATAATCTGGCGGATCACGTTTCGCGTGGTATGCTGCCGGCAGATTTCATCGTCGACATTCTTTGGAGGAGTGGTCCCGGATGGCTAGCAGACGAAGTGGATAAATGGCCGAAGCATGCACACCCGCTTCTTCCAAACGAGGACATCCTGGAACGAAAGAAAACGGTTTTAGTGGTTCAGTCAACGTCGCAGGAAAATCCGTTATTTGAGCGCTATTCTTCATTCGGGCGTCTAGTTCAAATCACTGCTTACCTTCGTCAATTCATCATACGCTGCCGCTCTAAACATCATGATTATGAAGCATTCCTTTCGACGGTGGAGCTGCAAGAAGCAAAGGATGCTTTAATAAAGGTGGTTCAACAAGAAGTGTTCCCAGAAGAGTTGATTCAGTTGAAGCAAAAACGTCCGGTTCCCTCGAAATCACCCCTGAAAAATCGATATCCTTTCCTAGACGAGAATGGCATAATACGTGTCGGTGGCCGGCTGAATTTCTCCAACGAATCCTACCAAACCAAGCACCCTATGGCTCTTCCCAACAAGCACCCCCTATCTCGTATAATTGTAGTGCATTTCCACTCGCGATGTTTTCATTCTGGCCCCCGAATGACTCTGGCAACACTGCGTCGAGAATTCTGGCCGGTTCGCGGAAAAACTCTTGCCAATTATGTGTGTCGCAAATGTACAATTTGTTTTCGCCATAACCCTTCCCCTGTAGCCCAACCTCAAGGACAGCTTCCCAAGGCACGCATTGTCCCTAGTCGACCATTCTCAATCACCGGTGTCGACTACTGTGGCCCTATATACTTAAAACCTTTCCATCGACGAGCGGCCCCTCAAAAAGCTTTCATTGCTGTGTTTGTTTGCTTCGCTACCAAGGCCACTCACCTGGAACTCGTGTGCGATTTGTCAACGGACGCATTCATTGCCGCGCTTCGACGCTTTATTGCCCGGTGCGGCTTGCTAACGGAAATCCATTCTGATAATCGTACAAACTTTAAAGGAGCAAAAACAACACTCACGGAAATGCATCGCCTATTTAGCATCAAACACAACAAGGAAAAATTAATCAATGAATGCAGCAGCAAAGGAATCACTTGGCGGTTCATTCCACCTCGAGCACCAAATTTCGGCGGCCTTTGTGAAGCGGCTGTTAAGACAGCGAAGTCCTCTCTGGTAAAAACAATCGGCTGCCGAAAACTTTCATACGAGGACATGGTCACTGTCCTCTACCAGATCGAAGTAAACATGAATACTCGCCCATTAACGCCACTATCCGATGACCCGACCGGATTAGACGCACTAACATCCGGCCATTTCCTGACTGGCGGTCCACTTCTAACCCTTCCGGACCCTCAGTACACCGAAATACCAACAAACCGATTGCGGCGCTATCAGCAGTTGCAACAACTGATTCAACATCACTGGCAACGTTGGCGAAAGGAGTATCTCACCGAGCTCAATCAGCAGTGGCAGAAATTCAGTTCTCCGGTGGACATTCGCGTTGGCCAAATGGTATTGCTGCAGGAGGCTGGAAAACTTTCCGTCGCTTGGCCACTAGCAAGGATCGAAGCAGTTCAACCCGGCGATGATGACATCATTCGTGTTGCAACCATCAAAACAAGAAGTGGAACATACATACGACCGATTCGCAGATTGTTCCCACTTTCTTTCGACCAGCAACTGGCAGTGCAGCAGAAGCAACGAGCAGCAACTGAAAGTGAAGAAAAATGTTAGAAAATTGATCATACTTACCTGTTTTTTCGATGATCCTATATATGTAAATTAGACTTAGCTAATTTAGGTGGCCGGAAATGTTGACGTTTCACACTAGCACTGATCTCAATACAGCATAGCTGTACGATTGACAGATGAAAAGAATGAGCGTGTCGTTCTCACTGTTAAATACAACTGTTATTTGTGTGAATTCTTCTGGATTTCTTGTCACTTGTCACTAATTTGAGTTCGTTCTAACGTTTATTAGTATACAGTACAACTGCTTCACTTCCTCATTGTGTTATTCGGTTGGATAGTTAACTGTTATTTGTGTGAATTCTTCTGGATTTCTTGTCACTAATTTGAGTTCGTCCTAACGATTACTAGTGGGTGTTAGATGTCCATTTTCACTTCATATTTCGAGTTCTTCAGTGGGGTGTTTTTTGACGCCACCAGTGGATGGAGCACTTTTATAGGTTGCTTTGGTGGCAAGCTGCTAACGCAGAGCCTTACCTCCAGAAGATTTACGAGCTGTCCGTTTAGTACGGGCTATTGTCTAAGAAATGTGCCGGTGAATTGTAGAACTTTTTGCAAGTTAGTAATCCAATAAATCGAGAGCGACGAAAATTCACTATCACTTGTGCTGCCTTCACTTTACTTTTCACGGTCGCCATTTTGGATACGTGATATTTTAAACTTTTAGCCTGTACCCTTGTTGGCTGTTTAACATAATGTGATTTATTCCATTTTAAAATCTTACGAGCTAACCTAGCTAACCTAACTTAAACTATTCTATGTACATCAAAATGGGAGGAGTCAGTTACAATTTCAAAGTACATAATTATGTACGGGTAGCGTAAAAAAGGGAAAACAAATCAATGAATAAGTATGTTTGCATTGGTTGCTATCGGTCCTTTTGTTTGGTTACGCAAGGCTGTTTATTTGTCGCCTCAGCATAATAATGACCTAGTGAGAAGGTTGCTATAACAAGTGGTGCGACCCAGAATGGTTTAACTGGAATGCGCTCATCTGGTTATGCAAGTTGGATTTGAAAACGATCGTTCAAGTAATTTACGATCTGTGGGAAAATATGAGTGTGGCCTCGTTTCAAGTGGCCTGACTAAAGGATATGTTAAATTTGGTTTTTAAGACATGTGACCTGAGAAGGATTCACATTGGTGCATGTAGGGATTGGTTTTGTGGGAATAATTTGTGATGCTAGAAAGTAAGTCCGTTACAGTTGAACTACTTTTGCGCAGATAGCGTCACTGTGCCAGTTCGAAAATTATGTAGTACACACATAACACATTACACATCAAACACTTTATTTCCTGACACTAAACTACATTTATTACCTTGCACGTTTATTTAACTACAAAGTATACTCTCACTACACAATATTACAGGCAAAGTACAAATATTCAAACGTCACTACCGAACCTATCGCTAATGAAGGCTGATTACGAATGATGACGTTGGTAATTCGCCGGCGGCCATTTTGGAAGACGGAGTCTACATCCATCGTCAGAAGTGCTGAAATACGGTAGCGAAGCGCTACTACCTGTGGTTCTTCTACACAACGGAAGAAGAAACGAGTCGCAGTTATAAAGTCGAGTACAAGGCCTGTAGTGACAGGCTCCCAGTTGAGTACCTATTCTACTCGACATACAGTTTTTCAAACAATACTGTTTGCATCGTTCGGATCATCGGGTCATGATACGGCTGTCTTGACTACTGACGTTATTATTGAGGATTTGTAGAGAATTGGTAGCAGCTTTACGAGTTTTTTCGGAGAGTTCCTGAGAGATAAAAGATACAAGGCCTATTTGACAGGCTCACCAGGTGAGTACTTGTCCAAATCGATATATCTCTCTTGGAAGGGTTCTCCGCTTGGTATTTTTCTAGGAGACGATTGCTGATCCAAAACTCTCCAGCTCAACTGATCTGACTATGGGTAAAAAGCTGAAACCCAAGATACACGTTCGGGATAGCATCGTAGATTTTATACTGCGGACGGAGAAATATCTCAACAGTAGCCAAGCAACCGACGAACTCCAAATACAGTTTCGTCTGGAGAAACTCGAGGCGAAGTGGGACGAGTTTGAGGAGGTCCAATGCGATATCGAGGGATCGGAGGAACATGAAGAGAACACGGAGGCACATCGGCAAGTTCGGGCGGAATTCGAGGAGAAATATTTCGAGGTAAGGGCAGGGTTGGTTGGCAAGTTAACACGGCAGACTCCAGCGCCGACACAAAACGGATCTAGTTCCGAACCGGCCGGTGTACACACTTATGTGCGACTACCGCAAATAAATCTACCGGAATTTGATGGTAGTTTCGAAAAATGGTTGCCTTTTCATGACACATTTCGAGCCTTGATCGATTCTTCACCGGAACTCAGCGAGGCTAATTACAGGGTTGCTTGGAATGGTTTGGTTGCGCGGTTCTCTAACGGATATCTACTGAAGAAGCGGCATTTGAATGCGATGTTCGTGTTCCCGAAAATCCGGAAAGTGTCAGCAGCGGGTATTCATGACGTCATCGATTGTTTCGAACGTAACACCAAAATCTTGGATCAACTGAGTGAGAAGACTAGAAATCCGGAAAGTGTCAGCAGCGGGTATTCATGACGTCATCGATTGTTTCGAACGTAACACCAAAATCTTGGATCAACTGAGTGAGAAGACTAGTGGCTGGGGAGCAATGCTTACTCATCTCTTGGTATCTAAGCTCGACGATGTCACACAAATACATTGGGAGGAAAGCGTTTCTAATGAGGTCGAACCTTCGTTTACAATACTGGTGGATTTTCTCAAAAAACAAACACGGGTTTTAGATGCAGTTTCGGTGGACCAATCCGTCCGGTTACGTCAAGCAGTCAAGCTGCATCAACTGGGTTCAAATCTCGTCCGGCAAAGGTTTCGGTCAACTCGGCGACCGGAAACAAAGGTCCAAGCTGCGCATCCTGTGGTAATCAGCATTCTATCGCTCAATGTGCGGCATTCAGCAAACTTCCAGTGGACCAACGGCTACAGCTAACAAATTCGAAGCGTCTTTGCAGCAATTTTTTGGGTCGAAATCATATGGCGAGAGACTGTGCTTCCAAGTTTCGGTGCAGAACTTGCTCTAAAAAGCACCATTCTCTTCTTCATCCTGGATTTCCTGGTTCTGGTATTGCCTACACCTCCACTGCTTCTTCTTCAGCCACACAAAGCATACAAGCTACGGCTCCATCAACCACTGGTGGTGCATCGAACTCCGGTGGTACAGTAACAAGTTCGGTTGCATAATTTCCTCAAATATGGCTATGGGGCTTTCTGGAACACATGTTAACGGCGGTGTTTAAAATAAAGGACAGCTGGGGTAGAACGCATCTCGCTAGAGCATTGTTGGATTCCGGTTCTTAAGCGAATCTGATGTCGGAGAATTTGTCTCATCTACTAAAACTACCTAGACGAAATAAAAGAGTAGAAATCAGCGGTATTGGGTGCTCAAAGAAAAATATAGCTCACGAAGTTTCTGCTGTTGTTTCGTCACGGGTTTTGGATTTCTCTATGTCAATGGACTTTCTGGTTTTGAGGCAGGTAACAAGCGACCAGTCGTCTACTTCTTTACCATTGGCAGATTGGAAACCGCCAAACGGCATGGAGCTAGCCAATCCGGAATTCTTCGTCTCTGTTCCGATCGATTTGGTGCTTGGGTCTCAATTCTTATACGATTTTCATCTACTCGATGGTGGCCGGATACAAGTTTGCAAACTCGGAGCTCCTTTGCCGATATTCGTAAATACGGTATTTTGAGTAGCTGCGGGCGGGTGAGTCGGAGTGGTCTACAACAAAAGCTACCGTTAGTTTTAGTTGTCACGTAGCGATAGCTGAACCGCTAGATAAGATCATCGAGAAATTCTGGACAATTGAGGAGATGTTAGAGAAGCCACTTCGATCACAGGAAAAGAAGGACTGCGAACAACACTTTCAAAGCACGTTCACCCGTGACGAATCGGGACGCTATATAGTACGGTACCCAAAACGGAATGGGTTCCACGACAAAATCGGCGATTCGAAGGGTGCACCCTTACGACGATTTCGACAACTAGAAAGGCGTTTGGAAAGGGGTTCTGATTTACGTGACCACTACAACGAATTCCTACAAGAATACCTTGCAATGGGCCATATGCAACTGATCGGAGAAATGGAGTATACACTGGATGAAGGGCGCACTACTTACTATTTGCCCCATCATCCTGAGTTTAAAGAGTCTAGCTCTACGACCAAGATATGGGTAGTGTTCGATGGATCAGCGAAAACCACTACAAATCACTCGCTCAACGACACTCTACTTACGGGTCCAGTAATTCAGGATGAGCTGCTGGACATCATGGTCCGTTTTCGCAAGCAGTTGCAGATGTGGCCAAAATGTACAGGCAGGTACACATTCACCCGGAGGATGCGTCGCTTCAATGGATCCTGTGGCGCTTCGATCAGGCTGAACCGATCAAGGTGTACGAGCTACAGACGGTCACTTACGGTTTAGCGCCATCATCTTTCCTTGCCACTCGCGTACTTAAACAGCTTGCCATAGACGCCGGTGACAAATACGAGTACGCGAAATGTTTGCGAAGCGAAGTTTAATCCCTTATTACCTTCCACAGCTCTAGAGGAGCAATCCACGCTACATTTCGATGCAGAAACAAAGGTGAAGACGCTTGAAGTAGTGTGGGAGACAGGAACGGACCAACTGTGTGTTGAGATACGAGTAACGGAATATGACGATCAATGGACAAAAAGGAAGATATTTTCGGAGATTGCGCAATTGTACGACCCGCTTGGCATCGTGTCACCTGTGATTGCTTGGGCAAAAATTTGGATGCAGCACCTCTGGTTAGTTAACGTCGACTGGGATGATCCGATTCCACGCGAGATCGAATCTAAATGGAATGATTTCCATTCACAGCTGCCCCTACTGAAGCAATACAAAGTTCCCCGTTATATATTTACACCAAAAGCTACAACAGTTCAATTCCACGTATTCTGCGATGCATCGGAAGTAGGCTATGGAGCATGCATTTACGCTCGCTCAGCCAGCAAGGAAGTAAAGCTCAAATCCAGCTCATTGCAGCAAAATCAAGAGTCGTGCCAATCAAACGTCTTAGTTTACCGCGCTTTGACCTGTGTGCTGCATTATTGGGTGCCAAACTCTATACTAGAGTATCCGCAGCGCTGCGGATGGAGGGAAATCCTTGCTGGTTCTGGTCAGACTCGACGGTCACGTTGCACTGGATCGCAGCATCCCTAAACACTTGGGCAATCGCACATCTGAAATCCAGCTACTGACACACGGACATCCTTGGAATCACGTGAAGGGTACGGATAATCCGGCGGATCACGTTTCGCGTGGTATGCTGCCGGCAGATTTCATCGTCGACATTCTTTGGAGGAGTGGTCCCGGATGGCTAGCAGACGAAGTGGATAAATTGCCGAAGCATGCACACCCGCTTCTTCCAAACGAGGACATCCTGGAACGAAAGAAAACGGTTTTAGTGGTTCAGTCAACGTCGCAGGAAAATCCGTTATTTGAGCGCTATTCTTCATTCGGGCGTCTAGTTCAAATCACTGCTTACCTTCGTCAATTCATCATACGCTGCCGCTCTAAACATCATGATTATGAAGCATTCCTTTCGACGGTGGAGCTGCAAGAAGCAAAGGAAGCTTTAGTAAAGGTGGTTCAACAAGAAGTGTTCCCAGAAGAGTTGATTCAGTTTAAGCAAAAACGTCCGGTTCCCTCGAAATCACCCCTGAAAAATCGATATCCTTTCCTAGACGAGAATGGCATAATACGTGTCGGTGGCCGGCTGAATTTCTCCAACGAAACCTACCAAACCAAGCACCATATGGCTCTTCCCAACAAGCACCCCCTATCTCGTATAATTGTAGTGCATTTCCACTCGCGATGTTTTCATTCTGGCCCCCGAATGACCCTGGCAACACTGCGTCGAGAATTCTGGCCGCTTCGCGGAAAAACTCTTGCCAATTATGTGTGTCGCAAATGTACAATTTGTTTTCGCCATAACCCTTTCCCTGTAGCCCAACCTCAAGGACAGCTTCCCAAGGCACGCATTGTCCCTAGTCGACCATTCTCAATCACCGGTGTCGACTACTGTGGCCCTATATACTTAAAACCTTTCCATCGACGAGCGGCCTCTCAAAAAGCTTTCATTGCTGTGTTTGTTTGCTTCGCTACCAAGGCCACTCACCTGGAACTCGTGTGCGATTTGTCAACGGACGCATTAATTGCCGCGCTTCGACGCTTTATTGCCCGGTGCGGCTTGCTAACGGAAATCCATTCTGATAATGGTACAACCTTTAAAGGAGCAAAAACAACACTCACGGAAATGCATCGCCTATTTAGCATCAAACACAACAAGGAAAAATTAATCAATGAATGCAGCAGCAAAGGAATCACTTGGCGGTTCATTCCACCTCGAGCACCAAATTTCGGCGGCCTTTGTGAAGCGGCTGTTAAGACAGCGAAGTCCTCTCTGGTAAAAACAATCGGCTGCCGAAAACTTTCATACGAGGACATGGTCACTGTCCTCTACTAGATCGAAGTAAACATGAATACTCGCCCACTAACGCCACTATCCGATGACCCGACCGGATTAGACGCACTAACATCCGGCCATTTCCTGACTGGCGGTCCACTTCTAACCCTTCCGGACCCTCAGTACACCGAAATACCAACAAACCGATTGCGGCGCTATCAGCAGTTGCAACAACTGATTCAACATCACTGGCAACGTTGGCGAAAGGAGTATCTCACCGAGCTCAATCAGCAGTGGCAGAAATTCAGTTCTCCGGTGGACATTCGCGTTGGCCAAATGGTATTGCTGCAGGAGGCTGGAAAACTTTCCGTCGCTTGGCCACTAGCAAGGATCGAAGCAGTTCAACCCGGCGATGATGACATCATTCGTGTTGCAACCATCAAAACAAGAAGTGGAACATACATACGACCGATTCGCAGATTGTTCCCACTTCCTTTCGACCAGCAACTGGCAGTGCAGCAGAAGCAACGAGCAGCAACTAAAAGTGAAGAAAAATGTTAGAAAATTGATCATACTTACCTGTTTTTTCGATGATCCTATATATGTAAATTAAACTTAGCTAATTTAGGTGGCCGGAAATGTTGACGTTTCACACTAGCACTGATCTCAATACAGCATAGCTGTACGATTGACAGATGAAAAGAATGAGCGTGTCGTTCTCACTGTTTAATACATATGTGTAGAAACTTAACGAAAGAAGTGAGAGACATTGAAGAGAGTAGAGAGGGGGATAAAATGATGAGAGGAAGTCTGCAACATATGTTTTTGTAACTTTCTGTGTATGTGGTATGAGTTTAAAATTATCGTCATTCGTAATCAGCCTTCATTAGCGATAGGTTCGTCACCGTTCGTAGTGACGTTTGAATATTTGTACTTAGCCTATAACATTGCGTGTGAAAGTATAGTTTGTAGTGAAATAAACGTGTAAGGTAATAAATGTAGTTTAGTGTCAGGAAAGTGTTTGATGTGTAATGTGTTATGTGTGTACTACATAATTTCCGAACTGGCACAGTGACGCTATCTGCGCAAAAGTAGTTCAACTAAAACTACAGATGGACACGGTAAAATTCGGTACGGACTAAAAATTACGGAGGAGCGCTATTTGGTAAGGGTCACAACATATACAAACTACGAATTCAGCTAAGCTGCAATCACAAAAATACTCGAAGTCGGAAAATTTAAAATAAATCAAGAAATAAATATGAACTAAACAGTAAACTAGGAAGTTAACGACAAGCTTAGCAATCCCAAGATTCGATTCAAATCGAAACAATTAACAAAAAGTATTAAAACCAAATCAAGTTAAAAATGTAGCGTAAAACTAATCGATCTATGTTAACAAACTACGAAATCAGCAAAGTTGCAACCATAAAAATACGAAAAGTCGAAAATAAATACGAATTATAAGTAAAATGTAAAAAGTTAATTTCATTCGTAGCAATAAAATAAAAAATTATTAAATAATTTGAATAAAAATAGATTAAATTTTTTAGAGCTATGTATATACACTCTGAGTCCAGCAAGCCTCCAACCAAAAAAAAAACGCGAAGTCGGAAATCGCAATATAAAAACTGGAATCGGCAAATTGATTCAATAAGGAAATATGATAACAACTAGCAGAAAAGTCGAATTAAAAAAAAAATTGAAATCTATGACTCACCAAAACCACAAAGCCTGATGTCAAACATTTAGCCAGTAGATCACCTTTGGTTCTTAGCAAATGCGTCCAAGCTTTTTGTGCTAAAAAACGTGTTTAATCCACCTAACAGTGTGATGAGACATTTCTTATAACTCTTATCACTCTTCGGATATTATATCGTTTGAGAGTATTTAGAACTTGATGCTTCGCGATGTTTTTGATAACACATACTACATGGGATAGTGGCAGGACATACCAACGAATTATTGTTAATGCTCTGTTAATAAAATATCTATATTGTGGTGGGAAAACTGAATTTTCTTAAAGGGGTTATATATTGTACTGAAACAAAAAAACGATTTTTTTTAATCGATTTGAAGTTTATATTTTACTCAAATTTCCAACGCGACTGAGAACTAAGAAATCAACGCTTTTTCTTGAAAAGGGCGATACTAGCAGTGATACCATTCAAAGATAATCAACAGTGTATATTTCCAGACTTGGTTTTATTTCCTATTTAAGAACTATTTTTTTTGCATCCTAGATTGCATGATTCAGTGATCGAAACCTAAAACTTCATAAAGTATTTGAAATTATTAAATTAAAATTTGTTTTTGCTATTGAAATTGACAAAATGATAGTATCGCCCCTTTGGCGATTGTTTACTTTTTCGGTCCCACCTATCAGCATTGAAGTTTCGCCCTTATGTTTTTTACAATAACTACCGTTTTACACCACCGATTTCGTCCGGGTTTTTTCAATAGAGATCATTGTTACTATTTACAGCTGGTATCAGTTTGATAATTTTAAAAAATGCGAAAATAACAGTTTCGCCTCTAAACTGCTAGCAAAAAAGTATCGCCCTGTTTGTTTGCATGGAGCGTGGAGGGCGAAACTTTAAATAAACAAACAAAAATATAGTTTCGCCTGTTATACTTTTTGCTGTATCGCAGTATCGTAGAATCCAAATTTTTAGGTTAATTTGTTGCGTTTCAAAGCCCTCATTCGCATGTAAGAAAAAAGCCCTATATTTACATTTGTAAGTATCGCCCTTTTCACAAAAAAAGCGTTGAAATAAAATCGCAGCTCCTGATATCACGCTATCTCTGAAGTACATGCGTGCATAGTTTCAAATTTTGCTTCGACATCGACTTTTTCTAAAGGTGACTTCCCAGTAGTATTCTTGATTTGAATTATTATCGCTAATCCTAATGCAAAAGAACAAATAAAAACCTCACGAAAACGAACCGTTTGGGAAAATCATCATCATTACTGGAATTTTCATTTTCACGAAACTTTTCGATAACAGGAAAAAAATGACCCCTATCAGCCCACCTCTGCGTCGATTCCTAGTCCCACCAGGAGTACTTGCACCAAATTTGAAGCAAATCGGACAAGTCTAACTACCGGACCAACGGGCCTGAAGTTTGTATGGGAATTTTCAATAATTTACATGGAGAAAACCCACCAGCACGCATTTTCGCCGCTGCATCGTATTATCACTGTAAGTGAAAATAAGAAGTATAATTGAATTGTCTACAACTTAGTCGAAGACTGCAAGTAAATCCGACTTTGTTAAAAGAAGTTATTAAACTTTTAACGAAGTGATGTCTGAGTCAGTTTTGCATGGGGCCTAATAGTGCATGGTTGTGTATCAGTACTCGATTCACACGAACTAAACATTTTTGTGAAATAATCGTTAGGTTTAGCTCAATGGTATGTTCAGAAGAATTATAGTAAATAATACGAGTCATGCTTTGATTAGAAAATTTTAGTTCCACCTGTTACCGCATAGAGGGCGCCAACACTAACTTTTCAACGGAGAGAGAACTAAAATTTTCTAACCAAAACATAACTCGTATTATTTACTATAATTCTTGTAAACATACTATTCGGCTAAATCTAACCATTATTTCACAAAAATTTATAGTTCGCGAGACTCGAGTACTGATACACAACCATGCACTGCTAGGCCCCATGCAAAACTGACTCAGACATCACTTAGTTAAAAGTTTAATAACTTCTTTTAACATAGCCGGATTTACTAGCAGTCTTCGACTAAGTTGTAGATAATTAAAATATCTTTCTTATTTTCACTTACAGTGATAATACGATGTATACAGTGCCCCCTAGCGGCGAAAATACGAGCTAGTGAGTTTTCTTCATGTAAATTGTTGAAAAATCCAATATAAACTTCAGGCACGTTGGTCCGGTAGTTAGACTTGTCCGATTTGCTTCAAATTTGGTACAAGTACTCCTGGTGGGACTAGGAATCGACTCAGGGGTGGGCCGATTGAGTTTTCAAAAATTCATCATTTTTCTGGGCAGTCTAGTGCACAGTGCTCTAAAAATCTAGCGAAATCGTCTTAGGGCACCAGCGGGTCTGTAAAGAATACTAAAAATTAATTTCTATTCCATAATTTTCAGTTCAGCAATTCGAGAGATCGTACTCATAGCAAGCCATGAAAAATAGACTACGTTGTGAAGCGATGGTCACTATTTATTAAAAAATCACGGTTGAATAAAAAATAAAACTATTAAAAAATTTCAAATAGTTTATAATTTTCACAAACTTATTAGGAAAAATTGTTTAATAAGCTTTCGTAATATTGTGTAGGAAAAAAGCTGAAAATTTGAAAATAAACCTGAGGATTATGATTGATTACAGAACTCTGGAATTTTCTATTGGAATGTTTTCAGGCAGGAATTTGATATTGATGCTATTAGACAACTGTGAAATCAAGACCAATAGATCAGTTACATATCAGGACCCCATTCCGACAATTTATCAAAAGTCCTCATGATGTTTACAACAACAGGTTATCAATCTACGGATCAGATAATTGTTATTGTAATATTGAACTAAATCAGTCAGCATCAATAAATTTTCAACTCCAATCCAATATTTTTTTTTGGTGTGGGGGGGGGGGGGTTGGCTGTATGGTGTTAAAAACCAAAACCTTCTCTTGGCTACGCCGTTGCTTGGAGTTATTTATTTCGCTTTTCATTTTCCGAAAGGTTTCAGATCGATTCGATGGTCATAAGTTAGAAAAATTGCAGTCAGAAGGTTCGCACAAATGAACATTTTTGCACTGATAAGTTATCAACTTCCTTCCAGACAACTTGGAAATGTTCGGTGATTATTTCTAGCGGTTGTAGATAGAAAAATGAAATACAAAATTCGATTTATCGAAATAATGTTTGGCTTATTTCAATGGATTATTACTATATTGAACAATAAATAGGCGACGAAGAGTAATCCACAAACAACAAGCCATAACTTTTAAAGTATTCAAAACAGATATTTGAAGTCTTCAGTAAAGTTATACGCAAAAGTAAGAGCTACAAATTTGCTGAAGGCATCATTTCGATATAATCATTTCCAAGAAAATTTGTGAAAATATCTCACTCATAGGGGGATTAATTAGCAAAAGCACAATACCAAAAGAAAGGGCATATTACCTCCATTAAATTCTCCGAAGATACAATTGACCTAAAATAAGCCGTTTTGGCGTTAATAATAGATTACATGTTTTTGGTCATATTTCTGGCAATGGGAAATGATAAAAATCTTTCGTCCGCATTTAATGTTAAATATCTCTTTTGATAATAGTCCGATTTCAACAATCTATAGCTTGTTCGAAAGGTATTCGTTAAATCTGTCTAAAAACATATAAATTGTTAATCTATATTGTCAATTTCGGCAGATAATTTTTAAAAAAACTGCAAAAAACGCCATTTTTACGCATTCAAACATTTATATCTTGGAAACTAAACATCAGAATCAAAAACAAATTAATAGCGTTCATACTGTTTTTTAGTTCTTTCATTTAAAATTGGTTTGGATAAGATCGGTTCAGCCATTGCTGAGAAACACGAATGAGAATTTGTCCGTTACATACACACACACAGACACACACACACACAGACATTGTCCCAAATCGTCGAGCTGAGTCGATTGGTATATAAGACTCGGCCCTCCGGGCCTCGGAAAAAATCTTGAAAGTTTGAGCGAATTCTATACATTTCTTTTATAAGAAATGTAAAACAACATTAATAATAAAATCGCTTTTAATCCACCTAACAGTGTGATGAGACATTTCTTATAACTCTCATCACTCTCTTCGGATATTATATCGTTTGAGAACATTTAGAACTTGATGCTTCGCGATGTTTTTGATAACACATACTACATGGGAAAGTGGCAGGACTCAGAGAATCGCTCAAATCAGCATAGGACAACATCAGTGCTAGAAATCTCAAATCAAATCAATGGGAAGCGAAAAAATGGCCCATAAAATAGACATAGCTACGAATTATTGTTAATGCTCTGTTAATAAAATATCTAAATTGTGGTGGGAAAACTGAATTTTCCTAAAGGGGTTATATATTGTACTGAGCCAAAAAAATCGCATCTTTTTTGAATCGATTTGAAGTTTATACTTTACCCTTTGGCGATTGTTTACTTTTTCGGTCCCACCTATCAGCATTGAAGTATCGTTCTTACGTTTTTTTACAATAACTACAGTTCTACACCACCGATTTCGTCCGGGTTTTTTCAATAGCGATCATTGTTACTATTTGCAGCTGATATCAGCTTGATAATCCTAAAAAAATACGAAAATGACAGTTTCGCTTCTAAACTTCTAGCAAAAAAAGTATCGCCCTGTTTGTTTGCATGGAGCGTGGAGGGCGAAACTTTAAATAAACAAACAAAAATACAGTTTCGCCCGTTGTATTTTTTGCTGTAGTTTAAGAAAGCAATATCGTAGAATCAAAATTTTTAGGTTAATTGGTTGCGTTTCAAAGCCCTAATTCGTATGTATGAAAAAAGCCTAATGTTTACATTTGTAAGTATCGCCATTTTCACAAAAAAGGGTTGAAATGAAATCGCAGCTCCGGATATCACGCTATCTCTGAAGTGCATGCGTGCATAGTTCCAAATTTTACTTCGACATCGACTTTTTCTAAAGGTGACTTCCCAGTAGTATCCTTGATTTGAATTATTATCGCTAATCCTAATGCCAAAGAATAAATAAAAACCTCTCGAAAACGAACCGTTTGGGAAAATCATCATCATTACTGGAATTTTCATTTTCACGAAACTTTTCGATAACCTTCCGTCACTTGCGTTAATGCACTGTGTGCACAGTGCACTGAAAATCTAGCGAAATCGTCTTAGGGCACCAGCGGGTCTAATTCAGAGCTATCTGCGCGGCGAGTAAAGTAAAGAATACTAAAAATTAATTTCTATTCCATAATTTTCAGTTCAGCAATTCGAGAGATCGTGCTCACCGCAAGCCATGAAAAATAGACTACGTTGTGAAGCGATGGTCACTATTTATTAAAAAATCACGGTTAAATTAAAAAAATTATACTATTAAAAAATTTCAAATAGTTTATAATTTTCACAAACTTATTAAGAAAAATTGTTTATTAATCTTTCGTAATATTGTGTAAGAAAAAAGCTGAAAATTTCAGTATTTTCTCTATCTGCAACATATTAACCCTTAAGTATACCAATTAATTGGTATACGAATTGGAATAGGTTCGCCAAATTTTGGAAGAAGTCTATAAAAATCCCCTTGAAAATTACCTAAAAATTGTTGTAGTTCGATACAATAAAAAATCCCCAAAAATGAAATGTACCTATTAATGTGAAACACAGTGAATAATACATACAATAAAGACCCATTTTTATCAGTCTCATGGTGTATTTTAGGCTGACAAAATGGGGACATTGACTAAATCGGGCAATTTTTTTTCTTTATAATAAACTGAAGCTGTTAAAATATTCTTCCCGTCCCTTGATGTAGTCTGATAACTATTTCTGATTATGATGAACTTTTTATTTTTGCATATTTCCATCTTCATGTTAAGGAAAACATGCTCAAGAAAGAATTTACTCGAATTCAGTCTTGTTCGTCTGCTAGAGCTCATCAAACATATGTTCATATTTGGCTGATAAAATCAGGGTTTCAATGTATTATAATAGATATTCAGCATTCGAAGAAGTTTCTTTTGAACGAGTGTAGAACGACTTTGTTTCTACTTACTTGAAGTCAGCGGCGTAGCCAGAAATTCGGTTTGGTGGGGGTTTGGTGAAAATCGATCATACTGTCCAAACGGCATAATTCCGAAACCGTAATTTTTGAAGTTTTAAAATTATGCAGAATTAATTTTTCAGAAAATAGTAACAGAGTTCGTGTCTAGCGAATTTGTTGAGACTTTATTGTAGTCATGAATATTAACCTGAGGAAAATCACCATAAATACTTCTTGGACGATATACCGTCAAAATTATTCTATCAAATGATGCGCTGTTTAACGTTTGTAAAACTCATCGAAGATACTAAACCTCCGAAGTTGGCGGTTTCAAAATGATGCTATCTTGACCTTAAATTACTGATTTTAAACATTTGACCTATACATATAATTGGTCATACAACAAAAATCAAATGCTCATCAAAATCGATCAGAACCTGCTAGAATCGAATAGAAATCGTTATTTTTCATAAATTTCTCTCTACATTCGGAAAGTGTTATCCTCGTTATTAATCATATTACGTTTTCGTCTCAACTCGACGCATTCCCAAAAAAACCTGTCTTAATCCACCTAGTGGTGCAATTGTGCTTGTCTCATTTGTCCAGACTACGATTCCATGGCTGGTTATGTTCAATACAATGGTGGAAATGAATATTACATGTTCAGTACGATTTGCACATACATACAATGGATCGACAGCCACGATCTTGAGATACTATGTGATACTGAAACGTCGCTTGAAACCAGGGGCGGATCATGGAGAAAGGTCCGGGAGCTCCAGATCCTGCCGAAAATTTTCAACTTGTTAAGAAATTTTAAACTAGTTTTAATTTTAAAGTAGCTGCCCCTCACTGCATACTCCCTCCGGGCCGGTATGATTGACGATTTTTAGAGTGATTGCATAACCTTTCTATATGAGAAAGACAAAAATGTACCAAAGTCCAAAAAAAGTCAAAATAAAAATTTGATTTTGAAAATTTTTCATTTCAGTTTATATGGGAATTTGCTGTGTGGTTGCACTCTTCAACTCGTAACTCCGGAACCGGAAGTCCAATCAATAAAAAATTCAATAGCAGCCGATGGGAAGGTTGTACCTTTCATTTGAGACTAACTTTGTGCAAATCGGTCCAGCCATCTCTGAGAAACAGAGGTCACATTTTTTCCACATACACACATACATACACACACAGACATTTTCCGATCTCGACGAACTCAGTCGATTGGCATATGACACTCGGACCTCCGGGTCGAGATTAGATTGACGAATTTTAGAGTGAATGAGAAAGGCAAAAACATTTTTGACAAATGTTGAAAGTTATGCATTTTTTTTGGTGAGCAGTTCTATGTTTCATTGACATTAAATCAATTTTAACTTCTCTTCCTATTAAATAAAGACCCTTATTACAGTACATCTCTACAAAAACGAGATCAATTTGAAAATAAATCTGAGGACTATGATTGATTACAGAACTCTGTAATTTTCTATTGGAATGTTTTCAGGCAGGAATTTGATATTGATGCTATTAGACAACTGTGAAATCAAGACCAATAGATCAGGTACATATCAGGACCCCATTCCGACAATTTATCAAAAGTCCTCATGATGTTTACAACAACAGGTTATCAATCTACGGATCAGATAATTGTTATTGTAATATTGAATTTAATCAGTCTGCATCAATAAATTTTCAACTCCAATCCAATATTTTTTTTGGGTGCGGTAAGGGGGGGGGGGGTTGTATGGTGTTAAACCCCAAAACCTTCTCTGGGATACGCCGTTGCTTGGAGTTATTTATTTGGCTTTTCATTTTCCGATATGTTTCAGATCGATCCGATGGTCATTAGTTAGAAAAATTGCAGTCAGAAGGTTCGCACAAATGAACATTTTTGCACTGATAAGTTATCAAGTTCCTTCCAGACAACTTGGAAGTGTTCGGTGCGGTGATTATTTCTAGCGGTTGTAGATAGAAAAATGAAATACAAAATTCGATTTGTCGAAATAATGTTTGGCTTATTTCAATGGATTATTTCTATATTGAACAATAAATAGGCGACAAAGAGTAATCCACAAACAAGCCATAACTTTTAATGTATTCAAAATAGATATTTGAAGTCTTCAGTAAAGTTATTCGCAAAAGTAAGAACTACAAATTTGCTGAAGGCATCATTTCGATATAATCACTTCCAAGAAAATTTGTGAAAATATCTCACTCATAGGCGGATTAATCAGCAAAAGCACAATACCAAAAGAAAGGGCATATTTCCTCCATTAAATTCTCCGAAGATACTATTGACCTAAAATAAGCCGTTTTGGCGTTAATAATAGATTACATGTTTTTGGTCATATTTCTGGCAATGGGAAATGATAAAAATCTTTCGTCCGCATTTAATGTTAAATATCTCTTTTGATAATAGTCCGATTTCAACAATCTATAGCTTGTTCGAAAGGTATTCGTTAAATCTGTCTAAAAACATATAAAATGTAAATCTATATTGTCAATTTCGGCAGGTAATTCAAAAAAACTGCAAAAAACGCCATTTTTACGCATTCAAACATTCATATCTTGGAAACTAAACATCAGAATCAAAAACAAATTAATAGCGTTCATACTGTTTTTTAGTTCTTTCATTTAAAATTGATTTGGATAAGATCGGTTCAGCCATTACTGAGAAACACGAATGAGAATTTATCCGTTACATACACACACACACACACACAGACACACACACACACACACACACACACACACACAGAGACATTGTCCCAAATCGTCGAGCTGAGTTGATTGGTATATAAGACTCGGCCCTCCGGGCCTCGGAAAAAATCTTGAAAGTTTGAGCGAATTCTATACATTTCTTTTATAAGAAATGTAAAAATGTATATAAATGAAAATATAGTAGTATTTAAAATAAGCTTTTAATCTTTTGTCTAAAAGACTACAAAAGTTTTATCCAATAGTGCATATAAATTACCTTTTCTTTCAGTGTACGAAAGAAAAAAGTGAAACTAAGCACTGTGTATATAGTAGTATTTATACAGGGTGTTTGGTTCATGGTTAAGAACCTATCGAGGGATGATTGACTGTCATATTTGGAGATAAAAATCGTTCTACACATACCATGAAATCTCAACCGTTACTAAGTTATTGGACTGTTTGTGTTAAAAACTTAGTTGCCTTAAAATAGCTCTAACTCAAAAAATATACTTTGTATTTCAAATCTTTTAGATCCATTGGATAGGTGAGAAAATTTTTCACTGAAAAATGTCCTCAAATGTTTCAGCTAATGAGGTTAAGTAATATTTTCACAGAAATTTATTTAAAATTCAACAATTTTGATCGATTTTTCGTTCACTTCGCGAAAATCTTAATAGTTAACATCACAATTTTAATAATTCAAATTGTTAGTCTCGAAAAGTTGTATAATTTGCCTTTTGACATGATACACTTATCTTGTCTTGTTTTCATGTGTTTGGGTTATTGAACTAGGATATTTTTATCTCATATTCACTAATAATAGGTCTTATTGAAAAAGTATGGCACTTATTGTACCTTTTCTTATTTTTATTCGAAAGCCAGGAAAATTTTGCAGAGAAAAATGTATTAATACCTTTCAGTTAAGTGAATTTAGTATTCTTTTAGAAGTTAATTAGTTTAAAGTTAGTGTTATTATTTGCATTTTCGTTATTTTCTTAAAATAGTAAATAATAAACTTCACCATTATTATCATCCATCTCAGCAAGTTCTACAATTCTTCCTTTGACTCCATTCAATTATCTCTTTTAGTTTGGAAGCAAAATCATTTTTATCTTCTCGTTTCATATGCAAAAACAACGATTTCGAACCCACTGCATTTGTGATGAGGCCATGCTGTGTTAACTTTAAATTGCAGCGAAATGAAAAGCGATAGGGATAAAGTGTCAAATAACAAGTTGTAGAGAATATTAAGGGGCACCAAATGATAAATAGTGACGATAAATTTAGTTGATTAATAATTAGAATAATTACAAAAATCACAAAAAAACGCAAATTTTGAGTTATTTTACTAGTAAAAAGTCATGTAGTACACTTAACTTAAAGATATCTGTACATACATCGAAAGAAAATTTTCTCAGCTTTCCAATGAAGCCCTGATAATAGCGGTATAAAGCATATTTTTTAAATTGGAGTCTTTTAAGAACTTGCAAGTCAATTACAAGAAAAGTTTAGAAGTCAAATTACAAGGAAACGAGAAGAGATAGGAATATTATGTTGAAGAACAAATTATGAATCGTCCTCAAACCCAACTTTTCGATAATAGATATTGCTATAGTCATAATTCATTATTTTGAGAAAATTTACAAAAATTGCATCAAAAACACTTTTAACTACTTTACAACTTTACAATTAAAAGGTAATTAAAACTAATTATCTGAAAGATATGAGAACATTATTCAATAGAAAATTTTCTCACCTTTCCAATGGCACTAAAAGATTTAAAAGACCAAGTATACTTTTTGAGTTAGAGGTGTTTTAAGATAAACAAGTTTTTTACACAAAAAGTTCATTAACTCTGTAACGGTTGAGATTTGATGGTATGTGTAGAACGATTTTTTGCTCCAAATATGACAGTAAATCACTCGAGAGATTCTTGCTCATGAACCAAATACCCTGTATAGTAAAGGTAGCATAGGGGATAAAAGACAAGGAGAACAATGAGTATTGAATTTGGTTATGGGATAATACAATAGAAGTTGAATTTAAAATTTAGGCATCTCGATAGAATAAGAGGAAAATCAGCAACTAGAACTAAGGTGTAAATAGTAGAATAAGGAAAATCGGTACTCACGTTTTGGCATATTTAACATCTTATCCCTGAAACATATTGCACTCAGCATCGATAGTCTGGTTTCAACTTTTTTTTTTTCACGCATCATTTTCCCGATAGCTTGTCAGAACGGACTGTCAATGTCCGAAGCTGACACTAATCTGATCACGCGTTTCTCAATTTCAATTACAATAGCCCTAGAGATCAAAATCCGTTAATAGTAACCCGAGAGAGGAGCATGAGAAATGAGAAAGATAATCGGCTTTGTGTAGAGTTTACATTCGTGTCCATATAGTGATATGCAGTGATTATTGGTATTGGTATTGGTAGATGACCCCGCCGCAGCGAACAGCATCAGTCTCACTTCGCGCTGCTCGAAATCGTCCAACCGCAGCATCAGTAACAGTGAAACCGAAGCAGCACACTTCGCCACTATCCACGGGTGGCCCACATCGACCGCCGTACAAATCGTCATTGGACGAACCGAAGCAGCACGCTTTGCCACCACCCACTGGTGGCCCACAGTGAACTCAGCATCGTCCGTCGAGCATCAATAAGGTGCAATTTACCACCCACCCACCGGGTGGCCTAAATCGAACGTCTCGTCGTATGTAGTAGCATCGAACCAGCAGCAGGTGGTCAGTGACCCCATCAGCACCCGACGGCGAGCCGAAGCCGAACCAGGTAACCGTTCCAGTGCCTGTGAGTACGACCAACCACAACCAAACATACGAACTTTCATAGTGCGTGTTGAGAGTAAGGAATTGCAAATTGTAAAGTAGGGGAAGAAGAGAGGGAGAGATTTTAGGTCCCGCACGATTCGGGAGAAAATTAGAAAGGGTCAGATGACGTCACGAAGGTAGGATAGCGATAGGAGAGAAACAGGAAAATAAACTCTGAAAAGTTATTAAAAGAGGAAATTTGCATTCAAAAATAAAAGGGTTTAAATAAAAAGTTTCTAGACTGTTTTACAAGAAAGATAATTTGAATTTTATTAATTTGGTAAGTTTTTGGAAATATTCGGAAAGACTGGTAGGAATAGGTATTGTGAACTTTGGAGTTGGAGAGGAACTGGAGGTGGATTCTGCGGTAGGGTTAGGAATTCAAGCTAGCCAGGGCAAACTTATGAGTAATCCCGGCAGACGACTTCGTCGTCTGGCGCATAAGTCGGGTATTTAGAGGCCCTACCAGAATCCCCCTTACAATGTTTGATATGATCTATAGGTGGAAGCAGTATTATGATGAATATCTTAATGGCGATTCGGTACAAGCGATCTTCTACAAGGCCAAAGCAATATGAATTCAAACGTTTCACACGCGCTTAACGTTTATCGCGTTGATTAATTAAATTTAATAGTAAATTAATATATTATTAGAATAATTAATAATAATTGATAATCACTAATAAATACTATGCTATATTTCACCCTAAGGAGGAAAATTGGGTAAACACCAAAATTTCTCACTAGGGTGAAATTTTTTTTGGTAAAACCAGTCTTTGCACTTGAAGGGCACAAATCCTTATTTGTTACACAGGGTGCGTTTCGGATTCGCCTCATTAGAAACCGACACTAACTTTTTGTCGGCTTGAAGCAAATCCCTTAAAACTAAAACACACTTTGTGTTTCAATTGAACGACTGATCAAACGTGATGTCCCGTCAGAGCAAAAAGTTAGTGTCGATTTCTGATGAGGTGAAACCGAAACGCACCCTGTGTAACAAATAAGGATTTGTGCCCTTCAAGTGCAAAGACTGGTTTTACCAAAAAAAAATCCCCCTGGTGAGAAATTTTGGTGTTTACCCAATTTTCCTCCTTTGGGTGAAATATAGCATAGTGCTTTCGCATAGGCCTGCTAAGCCAAGACAAGTTTCGGATTCACTGTGTCTCATCGGCATAAACAGAACTTCTGCTCGGACGGGACATCACGTTTGATCAGTCGTTCAATTGAAACACAAAGTGTGTTTTAGTTTTGCGTCAAGCTGGCGCTAATCTATTCCGACAAAAAGTTAGTGTCGGTTTCTGATAAGGGGAGGGGAGAAGTTTTTATTCTCAGGTGATACAATCCTCAAAAACGCCGATCAGCCATGTTGGTTTTAGAAACGACAGCTAACAACATTGTTTAATATTTCTCTCCATATATTTGCTTGGATTTCAGGCGGTAAACAAAGTTGTTCGCTGTCATTTTTATTCCCCGCAGTATGCTGCACACTTACCTAACTCCTCACTTAGTTACTGCCAAAGACGAATCACCTTATAACTCAAAGCACCTTGGGGAAGCCGAAACGCACCCTGTGTAACAAATAAGGATTTGTGCCTTTCAAGTGCAGAGACCCTGCACCCTGTGTAACTAATAAATAAATAAAATATTTTGAGCGGCATATGCCGCCCTCAAATTTTGCCGCTCGGGGCGGCTACCTCCTTCGTCCCCCCCCCTAGCGCCGCCACTGCCTGCAGCAGCACGCGGTTGTGCGTGAGCTGTCGCGATGATTGAAAATCTTGAATAGGCTCGTCGAGTGTAGTCTCTAGAAACGGTAGTCACCAAGCGCTCTGTCGCGATTATCCTACCCGATCAGAAATTCACATCAAAATTATATCAAAATATGATATTATATCACGGCAAAATATATATCTCTGTTTGATATAAAATATAGCTGGATAGTTGTTAAAATATCAAGTTTTTATACCAAGAAAATGTATCGGTTGTATCTTATTATATCTCAGTCTTTTTCAGTATAATGTATTTTGGTTGTATCTTGGTTTGATAAAATATTTATATCACACAAACGGATATTTAAGATATTTTATATCTAATTGAGCGCAGTAAATATATCTGAAAATATCAGAATTTTATCACAAAAATCAATTTTTTTATTATTTTTAATTAATAAATCAAATATTTTCTTGTGAAAGATAATTCATTATTCTCTTTAGTACAAGTGTCTCTCAAAAAATGTGCATTTAATTTCCCTGTGTTACTAATTTTATAATATTTATTACCGACGCAGCTACTTGTTAGAACTCGCAGTTAGTTCAGCATATAATTTTAAAATTTGTTCATTTATTTTTTCGAAGGCGTTCCTGTTTTTCACTTCACATCCTTCACAGTTTTAAGGGACCATGCATAAATGACGTAGCATTTTTTGAGTGATTTTTAATATCCTTCTCCCCCATCGTAGCATTTCGTCACAAACCTCTAAATACCCACCTGGTAATTACGTAGCTTGACGGTAACTCAACCCCCCTCCCTGGACCCCGTAAAAATAAAAAAAACGATGTTAGATGAAACGGGTAAGATTGTCGTGATGTCAGGTCAACCCCTATTCCCCTTTAAAAAAAACTACGTAGCATGGCATGACCCCCTGTCGTCACACAACATCACAAAATACAAAACTTCCCCTCCCCTATATAATGCTACGTCATTTATGGATGATCCCTTAAAATGCATGTTCCTATTCTTTCGTATGTTCTTCTCTCTTTGACTCTTCTTTAGTAGTTTACCTGCACTTGTTACAGGTTTTGCTTCCATTCCTGCTCTTTCAGCTTGTCATATGCCGAAACCTATCTAATCAAATCTTTAAAACTACTTGCTGCTTCGTGGCACTACATCGGAACGTTTTCTCTGTTGTGATCTGTAATCATCGAGTAGCTTTACAAAGCGTACATTATCTGATGTATTTACATTCCAACATATGACAAGACAAGACCACTAGTAATGCGATTTGGAGCCAGTTCTTGGGAGGATCCATCTCTGGTGATATCGTTATAGCTTTGCCAAACTGTCTTGGAAAGATAATATTTTGTTGTACATACTATGTTTAAAAGATACGATATGGTTGATATAAATATGATATATTATTTGATATAATTATTGACAAATCAAAACATGATATAATTTTAATTTAGTCTTAATTCGTTCCAAACGACATATATCAAAATTATATTGTTATATGATATAAATATCAAATCAAGAAATAATTTTGATATTTTCTTGATATGATTTTCTGATCGGGTATTAGACCGTTTAGTGAGATCTTCGGCACCTGATGAAGTTGAGACCAGCTTCTCAAATCCGAATCATTATAATTTGAGTTCTGGTTTGCTGTACACGACGAGCATATTAAGTACCGAGCGTTTGGTTCTTTATTAGACGATCGCCCTCGGAGTCATCCTTCGTTGTATTACGCTTTTTTCTTTTCCTTTTCCAAAACTGCATCTTTCTTGATATAGGTTAGCCAATTCAGCTCGATTGCTTGTTGAATGTCATTTTCGGTGACAGTGCGAGCCATATGACCTTTTGTTCGGGTCGTAGAAAGACGGATCAACGATTCCAAGGTGCGAGCAGTCAGGTTGAGTGCGAGCTTTATCCGAATCTATCAGCACTCAGCGATGTGAACGTATTTGTGCAAAAATCCCATCAAAATATTTAGTCTGTGTGGGTTTCGGGTAAATCCGTACAACAGTTAATCATACATCATGAGTTGATGGTGAACAGCATGTCGACTGCACTGATCCTCGGAGGAAGAATATCTCCATCTTTTTTCTTATCACCCACATCTAACGCCACGAACCGAGCAAAACCAGACAAATAAACTCGGTAACCAAATATTCAGCGCCCGAAATTGTACTGATTGTACCAATACAAAATTTGTGTGCATTGGAGAATGTTAATTGCTCGTAAGATGCACTAGTTAGCAGTGCCAATGCTCTGGCCGGGTTTTACTTGGTTCGCTTACGTTGAGAACCAGCCTTTTGCTATTATCCGTTTCCATTTTGCGAACAAGAATGGTATATGTTCCGTGCTGCTTCTGCAAACCGACGAATATTAATATTATTAATATTTTTTAAAAGAAAAACAACATCCGGCTCCGACAGCATAGGTCATTAAATTGACTTTACGCTTGTCCGGACATGCCGCAGACTCAGGTGATTCGCATTTAATGCCAAAAGATCCTGACTACTGCGCTGCAGAAGACAAAAAGCTAAGTAACCGGGAAATTCTAAGCTTGTTCATTGACCCTACTCCACACTTTTCTAAACTTTCTTACTCCAAATCCTTGCTCTCCCTCGAGTACTATGGCTCTTAATATTTGAAAAATACTTCACCTTCCAGTCCCTTGCTAATTATATGTCGTTACAATATAAAAAAGGAAAAAGATTGACTCACTATAAGTCGCTAATAAAAAAGGAAAAAATTAAAAAAAACTGAAACCAACATTACCTCGTCTTTCAGGAAATCCAGATATGTATACCGTTTAATATCACGAAGGCGCTGTTCTCCTGTGGGTTACCTGGGCAACCCCCACAGTAAGCGTCCCTTACCACGCTAATGCGGAACTTTGGCGTGGCGGACATTTATTTCTCGCGCGACTCGTGGGATTTGATATGGAGAGCAAAAATAAATATACTAAACAAACGGAGGTGCCAAACCCCTCGCTAGAGGTGGTTTGGCGAGGTCTCCCCCCCGTGGGGAGAGTAGTGGAGCGATGAGTGCTGCATCCGAAAGCACCAGTGAGCCCCCAGCAGCGGTAGGCAATAGCCCTACCAATGCATCGGAGGGGCCAATATCTGCGATGCGCAAAGTAGCGAAGCAACTCGATTCTATAATCGATTTCGCTAGCGCAAAGCAGAACATAGCCAAGGAGTTGAAGTTGAGCCTCATGGAGCTCCGGAAAGCTGTTCGTGTCGCAAGACAGGAACAGCAGGCCTATGTTAAGAAGGTGGAATGTCGGGAGAGGCCCGACAGAGAAACCCAGACAGTGGCCTCCAATAGGGAGGAAAGAGAGAAGGTCGATAGAGGTTCACAGACAGTGGCCTTTACCTTCTACGGAGCAGCCACGTCGATCGGAGCGGCGACCGAGTTCCCCTCGAAGGGAAAAGGCAAGGGCAATCGCAAGACGGCATCGAACGCGAAGCGCCCTAGGAAGTCGCCAGGCGAGCGTTCCAAAACCGACACCACTCGGCGTGCAACCGTTAAGGTCAAACGCCGTTTGGGCGAGGTAAGCGAGGGCGAGAGTGACCTCGCTGTGGAGAGCGATGGTACCAGCAACCCGGCACGACCGGGGCAGGGGGGCTCAAACCCCTGGACGCTGGTCACCAAGAAAAAGCCGGCACCGAAACCGGAGGTACTGCGGCCTGCGAAGAAGGCCAAGGACAGAGGCGAAGCCTTGTGGTTAAAAACCGACAAGGACAAATACGCCGATGTCCTTAAATCGATGAAGGCGGCCGAAAGCTTCTCGGCCCTTGGGCAGGATGTGCGCAGCGTAAGACGCACCAACACGGGAGACATGCTTCTGGTGCTGAAGCGAGGCGCACAATCAAGTGCAGTATACAAGGCCTTGGCCCAAGAGGTCCTTGGTGAGGGCGCCCAAATCAGGTCGCTAGGTGCGGAAACAACTCTCCAGTGCAAGCACTTGGACGAGTTCACGACCGCAGAAGACGTCGTCGCAGCCGTCAAGGAGCACTGCGACGTCACAATCGAGCGGGCCTCTGTGCGATTGAGAGATGGACCCTCTGGCACCCAAGTAGTCTACCTCAGGCTACTGAAGGCGGATGCCAAAAAGGTAACCGAGAAAGGGAAGCTGAAGATCGGCTGGTCGGTATGCCCTATTAGTATACCCCAGCCGCCTTCAGTGGATAGGTGCTATCGGTGCCTTGAATCCGGCCACAAAGCATACGAATGCAAAGGCATAGATAGGAGCAAACTATGTCGTCGCTGCGGCGAGGAGGGACATAAAGAGCGGGGGTGCACTAAGGCATACAAGTGCCTTACCTGCACCGCTAAGAAGCAAGCTTATAAACATGCTATGGGCGGACCTTCGTGTCCCTTCGGCGAGTTAAATAAGAAGAAGCCGTGAGAGTCACACAGCTAAATCTTAACCATTGTGCAGCAGCCCAACAGCTGCTGTGGCAGTCGGTCTCGGAGTCGAGGACAGATGTCGCCCTCTTATCAGACCCGTACAGTATCCCTGCCGGCAACGGCAATTGGGTGTCGGACGGGTCTGGAATGGTGGCAATCTGTACAACGGGAAGGTTCCCGGTTCAAGAGGTAATACACCCCTCCGCCGAGGGTGTGGCGATTGCCAAGATCAATGGTGTGTTCTATTGCAGCTGCTACGCCCCACCAAGGTGGCCAATAGAACAGTTCTACCAGATGATCGACAGGCTCTCGTCGGATCTCGTGGGCCGGAAACCGGTAGTAATGGCGGGAGACTTCAACGCTTGGGCAGTGGAGTCGGGCAGCCGCTGTACAAATAGCAGGGGTCAAGCGCTAATGGAAGCGCTTGCGAAACTCGATACTGTGCTAGCTAATGATGGCTCCGCTAGTACATTCCGTAGAAACGGAGTGGAGGCGTGGATTGATGTGACCTTTGCCAGCCCGAGTCTGGCTCCAGGCATGGAATGGAGGGTAGACGAAGGCTACACCCATAGCGATCATTTAGCAATCCGCTTTAAGATCAACTATGGTGTGCAGCATCCGAGGGCGGGAGATCCCTGTCAGGTACGCGGGTGGAAGTCCAATCACTTCGACAGCGAAGCTTTCACCGCGGCCCTGGGACTGGAGGCCAACACCGACAGTCTAAGCGGGGATGCGCTGGTAGCTGTTCTATCACGCGCGTGCGACGCCACTATGCCGAGAAAAACACTGCCAAGAAACGGTAGATGCCCGGTATACTGGTGGAGTGCCGAGATTGCAGCTCTACGGTCAGCCTGTCTCAGAGCTAGACGTAGGATGCAAAGAGCTCGCACCGAGGATGCAAGAGAGAACCGCCGTGAAGTGTTTCGAGCTGCGAAATTGGCCCTTAACAAGGCTATTAAAAGCAGCAAGAGAGCGTGTTTCGACAACCTGTGTGAGAGTGCCAACGCGAATCCGTGGGGTGACGCCTACCGGATTGTGATGGCCAAGACCAAAGGGGGCTCCTCACCCCCAGAACGGTCTCCGGACCGGTTGGCAACGATTATCGAAGTACTCTTCCCGTCTCGAGCCACAAGCCCCTGGCCACCTGCACTACGAGACAGTGCGGCACGGTCGAAATGGTGGCTCCAGTGACGAATGAAGAACTACTCGCAGTGGCTAAATCCCTAGCAATGAACAAAGCTCCAGGGCCGGATGGAGTTCCAAACAACGCTCTCAAGGCAGCGATCATAGCGAACCCGATCATGTTATGGCTAGCTATGCAGAGATGCCTTGACGAGTGCCGTTTCCCCGATAGATGGAAAAGGCAGAAACTGGTGCTGTTGCCGAAGCCCGGGAAGCCGCCAGGCGACCCATCGGCGTACAGACCAATCTGTCTGATCGACACGACTGGCAAACTGCTTGAGAGCATCATCCTCAACAGGCTCACCCCGTACGCGGAAGGTACGGACGGTCTGTCAAGCAACCAGTTTGGCTTTCGGAAGGGTAAGTCCACAGTGGACGCTCTCAACTCAGTGATAAATACTGCCGAGATAGCGATCCAACGAAAAAGGCGAGGTATTCGATACTGTGCGTTAGTGACACTTGACGTGAAGAACGCATTTAACAGCGCAAGCTGGGATGCCATCGCGCTCTCGTTACACCGGCTTAGCCTACCGGTGGGTCTGTACCGGATCCTGGAAAGTTACTTCCAAAACCGCGTATTGATATATTGGACCGATGCCGGTCAGAAAAGGGTACCGATTACCGCCGGAGTCCCGCAGGGCTCGATCCTAGGCCCGGTGCTATGGAACCTCATGTATGACGGGGTTCTGAGACTGAAGTTCCCTCCTGGGGTCAAGATCGTCGGCTTTGCCGACGACGTAACCTTGGAGGTCTACGGGGAGTCAATTCCTGAGGTAGAACTAACCGCAGAACATGCGATTAGCACGGTGGAGGAATGGATGAGCGCGAGAGGCCTGGAGCTCGCTCATCATAAGACGGAGGTAGTTAACGTCAACAACCGCAAGTCGGCACAACATGCAGTTATCCATGTGGGAGAAGTCGCGATCACTTCACAGCGAAGTCTGAAGTCTCTCGGAGTCATTATAGACGACAAGCTGACCTTCGGCAGCCATGTCGACTATACGTGCAAGAGAGCGTCGACTGCTGTTGCGGCACTATCGAGAATGATGTCCAACAGCTCAAAGGTGTGCGCCAGTAGACGTAGGTTACTGGCAGGCGTTGCCGTATCTATCCTCAGGTATGGCGGCCCGTCATGGTCAAGAGCACTGAGGGTAACCAGTTACCTACAGAAACTGGAGAGCACCTACCGCGTGATGTGCCTCAGAGTGATATCTGCCTACCGCACGGTATCACACGATGCATCCTGCGTGATAGCGAGCATGATGCCAGTCGGGCTGGTCATTCGGGAAGATGAGGAGTGCTTTGAGCTACGTGGAAATAGGGGACCCCCGAGCGCACCAGGGCGACCTCGGTCGCCAGATGGCAGCGTGAGTGGGACAACTACTCGAAAGGTAGGTGGACTCACCGGCTGATACCTAGAATATCGAGCTGGGTGGGAAGACCCCATGGGGAAGTTCACTTCCACCTGACACAATTCCTGTCAGGCCATGGCTTTTTCCGTCAGTACCTCCACAGGTTCGGGCACGCGGAGGTCCCAGTCTGCCCGGACTGCCCAGGTGTAGATGAAACTGCCGAACACATACTGTTCGTATGTCATCGGTTCGACGTCGAAAGAAGAGCAATGCTTGACGTCTGTGGCTGGGACACAACCCCTGATGCCCTTATTCAGCGGATGTGTCAATCGGTGGAGAAGTGGAACGCAGTCTCGGCTGCTACCATCCAGATTGCCAGTAGGCTACAGGTAATCTGGCGAACCGAGCAACAGACGACGGGCACGGCTAACTAGTGATTGGTTAGCTGGAGCGAAAAAGGCCAAGCGCAAAATAAGAGAGTGAATTGTCTGTTCATGCCGAGGCAGGTTGGCGCAGCGAATGGCAACCGCGTAAGGGGTAAACCCAGCCACCCCGAAGCAAGACAGAAGAGTGAGTGTATAGGCGTATAAGTGGACTGCCTCATGCCAAGACGGGAGGGTCGTAGCGTAGTATGTTGGAACTAAGCTATCGATGCCTCATGGCGTGGCAGAGGAGTGAAAGGGTGAGCATCCAAGTCAGTCTCACACTGCATGTTAAGGGTGAGCATAAAAGTCAGCCTCACAGGTTGGTAGAGGCTAGCACAAAAGTCAGCCTAGCAAGGAATGAAAAAGGTGAGCACAAAAGTCAGCCTCGCATGGTATGTCAGAAGTGGGGCCTAAGAAAAATGTCCCACATGGGATGCCAGAGGGAGTGACAAAGGTACAATAGAGTGGCACGATTGAGAGTGAATCAGGTGATAGGGTGAGCACCCAAGTCAGCCTCACATGGTATGGGTAGGGCGAGCACAAAAGTAAGCCTAGCAAGGAATGAGTAAGGTGAGCACACAAGTCAGCCTCGCATGGAACGTAAAAGGTGAGCACAAAAGTCAACCTCATGTGGGAGTGTTTGAGAGTGAATCAAAGTGCGATTGAGAGAGCACCCAAGTAAGCCTCATACAGGATGTATGAACGCGTGAGTGAGAGTGAATGAGTACATTTAGTACAGCCATCCCTCCAGTAGTAATACCGAGAGGTAGTTCCTGGGAGGAATGATGGCGGAGCCCAACGGAGTTTAGTCGGTATTAATGGCTGGTCACCATTCGAGTCCAACACGCCCCCAGTGCACCCCGTGCGGTAGATTGGACCCTACCAATAGCACGTGTACTGGGCTAGGACATAAAGGTCTTCTCCATTGTAAAAAAAAAGAAAGGCGCTGTTCTCCGTCGACCATAGCTGCGAGTAGCAAACGACACTACAACAACGTATACTTGCAATATATTTCAAAAGGTGTATTTGCTCTATTGCGTTTTAAAATAGAAAAAAAACAATCGAGCAAATGAATACAAACCGATGGCTGCGAAAAAGTTGACATATTTATGTGCGCGTTATGTACCATTTACACGATTCGTCAATCTTCTGTCACCGGTACAGCACGGCAGCATAACGTCAAAATTAGTTAGGTGCAGTTCTTATGAAGACGTTCACACACAAACTCAACGGAAAGTTTTTACGAACAGAACATGTTAATACGCACCCTAGTAATGCATTCAATTTATGCCGTCAGAACCATGACGTGACGTTGATATTCTATCCCTTTGACGGAAGCTGATGTATCGTGTGAATCTTACTTCACTCGCATATACCTCACTCGCATGCTATCGGTCTCTTCTCTTTCATTAAGCAAAGCATCGAGCCGCACCATAAGGTTAGTTGTTGAGCTCTTTGATGACTCTCGCGCAACATAAACAAGCTTTGTTTATGTTGCGCACTGTTGGCATAGCGCGTCGCTTTACTCTCCCGCAACAAAAAGTCATACCGATGAGTTGCAGGTGGATTTAAGAACGCGCCTATTGTATGCATAAAACAGGCGCGCCTGTACATCATTGAGAATTGAGATGATGCCTGGCGGCAGTCATGGAATATATTACTTCGAGCTGACAGAACGTAGCAACTATTACGAGGTCAGAAAGCAAACTGACGATTTTTTCTTATGTACTGCTTTTATATGTGAGTCGCGGTTCATTGGATGCAAAGAAGCGGTCCTAGCAACGCTCGCTGCTTGGTTGAATTGTTCGAATCAATCAGCGCAGATGATTACCACTTTTACAAAATACATTATATTTGTTATTTATAGTACAGTAATGCTTCGATTATATCACGGTCGGTCTGTATTTTAGCGTGATATATTTGAAGCGTGATATATTCAAAGCAAAACAAAAAATTACATTCAAGCATTAACCCATGTATTTCTATGAACAAAAAGTAATAAAAAGTTAATGTTAGTCAAAAAGAATAAATCATAATGGGTAACGATATTAGAATTTCTGACAGACAATCACGAGAACGCGTGTGGTTCGTTTCAGTTGATAGATTAAGATTAATTTTATTTTGACGTTTCAGTTATACACAGTAATTTCTTTATAGGTAATTGTTAATTGCAAAACACTCATATTGCACTCTTAACATCTCCCCTCAATTTAACAATCCCAGTGGGTCACGAAGCATCCGAAACCTTGGTGAAGGCAGTCCTTTGGTCTTCACGTCTGCTAGTTGATGTTTAGTTGGTACATACTCAAGACGCAATTTACCTTTCTCGACGAGCTCCCTCACGAAGAAATGCTGAATCTCAACATGCTTCATCCGTTTCTGTTTACGAGGCTCCATCGTTAGAGCAATGCACGGTTGATTGTCTTCGAACACCGTTATTGGTTCTTGAACTTCACGTCCAAGCGACTGTAGCAAGTTAGCCACCCAAATTAGGCCACAGCTGGCAAGGCAAAGAGCCATTAGTTCTGCCTATGTAGCTGACAGAGCTACCGAGGTTTGTTTCTTAGTTGCCCATGCAACTGTTGATCCATACAGTTTGATTACAAATCCCGACACTGAACGTCCTTTGGATCGTTACCCCAGTCCGCATCAGCAAAGGCTTGAAGAGTTGGTAATCCATTGTACCTTTCAGGTACCTTAGGACTCGTTTCAGGTACACCCAATGTTCGTCCGACGCACACCACTGAAATACTGCAAAGTAATTGACAGCATCGCAAATGTCCGGCCGTGAAGTTACCATCAGGTACATTAAACAGCTAATTAATTCCTTGTATAGGTTATGAGTGATCTGCTTGGCATCCTTCTTCTTTTCAAGCTTCAAATGCGGCTCCATGGGGATCGCAGACGGATTGCAATTGCTCATTCCGAATCGCTCAAGCACACTTGTCACGTACGCTTTCTGTTCAATTATCATTAGACCTTTATTCCGATCACGCTTAATGTTCAGCCCAAGAAAGCTATTTACTTCCTGCAGATCTTTCATCTCGAATCCAGCAGACAATTTATTCTTTAGTACGCCAATCACCTATTCATAATTTCGAATGATGAGAATATCATCCACATATATCACTACATACAATACAATACCATTCTTCGACCAAACATATAAACAAAAATCGTTCTCACTCCGTTTGAACTGCATACGGCTCATAAACTCGTGAAACCGATCGTTCCACTTACGCGACGATTGCTTTAGACGGTATTTGGCTTTGTTCAATCTGCACACCAGTGGTACTCCCCACTCAAAGCCAGACGGTTGGCGCATAAATAATTCCTCATCCAACACACCGTTGAGAAACGCACACTTTACATCCATCTGGTGAACATGCCCATATTCCTGATTCGCAAATGACAGGAGAACACGTAGCGTCGTCATCTTTACAACCGGTGAATATGTGTCCGAATAATCAAAGCCGTGTCGTTGAAAGAACCCTCGTGCCACTAACCTGGCTTTATATCGCTCCACTACACCTTCACTGTTTCTCTTGATCTTAAATACCCATTTGTTATCAATCATACGTTTTCCTTTAGGTAGTTCAACTAAGCTCCAAGTGGCATTCTTCTCCAACGATTCTAGTTCTTCTTCGATGGCTTTCTTCCACATTGGCCAAATCACACAAATCATCCGGCATACAATCACTCGATGGTCGATCTTTGATCACCACCATTCTAGGATTGTCTGGCTTTTTATCGATGCGTAATCCACCGAACTCGCACTTGTTAAAAATTACATACCGCGATACGAAAACTTTCTTCCCGATCCAGCAACGGTAACCGTTTGTGCGCATACCCGACGAAAATCACTTTTTGACTTGCCATCAAGTTTCTTGCGCAATGGCTTTGGTACGTGTACAAAACAATCACTCCCGTACACACGAAGTTTTGAGACATCCGGCTTCCGCCCGTTCCAAGCTTCATATGGTGTTACGCTACTTTCGATCGCTACACTCGGGCTCCGATTGAGGAGGTAAACCGCAGTATACACTGCTTCACCCCATATGTTCTTCGGCAAATGACTCGTTTCATGCATCGCTCGCACTTTTTCTACGATCGTACGGTTTAGCCTTGCACTAACTCTATTTTGTTCAGGAGTATATGGCACTGTATACTCCAGACGAATGCCTTTTTGCTTGCAAAATCGCTTCATCAACTTCCCGGTGTATTCGCCTCCGTTATCACACCGAAGTCGACCGATTTTCGTTCCGAAATGAGAGGTGACCATCGCTTCATATTCCACTAGCCGTACTAGTACTTCGTCCTTGAACTTCAGCAAATACACTACGCACACATATGTAAAGTTATCAGTAAACGTTAAAAAATACTCGTTCCCATCCCACGAAACGGACCATAAACATCACTGTGAACGATTTTCAGCGATCTTCTAGCACGCTTTTCCGCTCTGGTTTGGAATGGTTCACGCGTTTGCTATCCATTGATACACGGTTCACATAAATATTTTACCGAATCACCAATCTTCAATCGACATGCCATCGATCATATTTTTCTTAATGATCTTCACCAAATTGTCATTTCCGAGATGGCCGAATCTTTGATACCAGAGCTCCATTTTCGTACTCACTTTTCCCGTTACTACAGCTTTTTCTCCATTTCTCTCGCAAACTAGATTCATGCAGTACCGACGACCTAACTGCTTTCCGGTAGCCACAACTTCACCATCGTCCTCAAAAGTAACACGGCCACCGTAAAAAATTACCTTTTTGCCGGTGTTTTCCAAACGCCGCAGCGACAGGAGGTTCAATGAAAGTTCCGGAATATACAAAACATTTTCCATCACCCTCATCACCCACAATAGCGTTAGCAACAATTCGCCCGTTGAAATGAGCGAGCAAGTTAACACCATTCTCTGCCGTCTGTATTATAACCGGCTGATCTGATTTTTCCAGACTTTGGAACAGTAACTTATTATTGGCCATATGCTCAGAGGCACCACTGTCCAAAAACCATTTGGCATCAACAACACTGCCAGTAATAGCGATTTCTACCGCTGCCACAAATGATACCGTTTTTGAACCAACATTCGCCTTCTGTGCAATACTTTTCTTCCCGTGTCTCTGACCGTTGTTTTTATTTTCGCCAGATTTAAGACACTGGGCTTTCTTATGGCCAAGCTCACCACAACCAAAAAACTTTAGTTTGATTTTGGATTTCCCCGAAAACGCTGCTTCTTCCGTATTGACTTCTAGGCGCTGACCCTTGCGCTTAGCTTCCACATCTAGATATTTCCGTCGCACTAAATTCATGGTAAGCTTCTCCGATATTGCTTCCATAGCGGTAGTGACGGCATCGTATGATTCCGGCATCGTCAACATAAGATGGCAGATCACGTCTTCTTCTTCCATTTTAGCACCAGCGCCTTTGACTTCACGCACAAGTTGTTCAAACCGTAAGAAATGTTTCTGCAACTTGTCTTTTTCGCTGAAACGGATCGACAGCAGCTGACGTTTTAGCAAAAAAGCGATTTGTGATGCTTTTTCGCTCAAATACGTCATGTAACCTGTCCAAGATTTGTTTTGGATCTTCTTTATCCTTGACGTACTCAAGGTGAAGGAATAATTCTTCACAGTTACCTTTTTCAACACAGTTTTATTATAATCCCCTCGAATAGTATGAATAGTTTTAATTTTCCACAGAGGCTGACTTCCGCACGCGCGCGCCTACTACGCGCGAACACTAACTGACTTATCACGACTGCCACTTTCTCAGCTCAAAACAACGCTGTTCAACACAAGATGTAACGACACACTTCAGAACTGCACTAAAATCATCCGTTTTTTTTGCTACTTGCTACTACTACTACTACTTTCCTACTAGACCGTTTCTTCGGCTCATTTCCAGTTTCCACGCAATCAAACTCGACAAGGAGCAATGCACCGATCCTCTCGCTCTTGACGGGGAAGCTTCTTACAGCAGCACGCGAATATCACTCGATCAACCGAAAGCACACCGACGATGATCACTTGCAAGAATGGCTCTTCAACTAGTTAAAACGGCGCTAGGTGTAAACGATGTTGGTCAATAGCGTAATACGACAATATACACCCGCATCACTAAATAAAATCCTGGAGATATGGAGAGCGATTCACTAAACCGACGTTAATTGCGTTCACACTAACTTTAGACTAAACTGTTTCTTTGTTTCTCATCTACGGAAGTCACTACTTGGGCACGGCTTCTTCCAGTATTCAGTCACACAAGCTGAGTTAATGATAAGTCACTGTTTCGTATCTCACACCACTACTATATATCCCGGGCCGCTGGTTGTAGGTTACCAGTCAGAAACAGTGTTGCTAAAAGAGCGAGAAGCCAACACATCCTCCTCGTTCGCCTGCGAGCGCGAGACTCACACTGTATGCTCCCTACTGCTGTACACACGTTTTCGAAGAACTCTCAAATATGTGACAGTCAGCACGAGCGGCAATTATGTTTGATTCATGTGAGTTATCTGCCTTCGCTATAAGCTCGTGTGTCACTCGCGCTCTTGTCGGCTCGCTAGATATCCCAAGTAGCATTTCTAGTTTTATAGCATACTACAAGTGCATTCTAGGTTTTAAGAAGGACTTCTCGTTAAGGTTTATGTATACATTCATTATGAATGAAAAATATTCAGTCAGGCAAAGCCACACATACGAGCTTTCGAAGAGAAGACGTTGAACCCTTTCCATGTCGAGGAGTGCCGCGGCGGACATGATAACTCATGATACAATTGTCTGAAATAGGAAATTCAAAAAAAAATTTAAAGCATAGACAGTTGGAATTTCGGAAAATGGCATAAGATAAGCCGAAAAATAAAATTCGTTCACTTTTCTTCAAAATAACGAAGAAGATTTTTGTATTCCATTTTCGCTTAGTTCATCGACTGACAAAACATATTATGCATTCTCATAAAAAATGTTGTTTTCGTTAAGAAGAATCAGTATTACCGAAAACAATGTTGTTCAGTCATGTTCAAATTTCAATTAGTACAAATTTATAAAACTTTTTCTATATATTTGTAGAAATGATCTAAATCCAAGATTATGTGTATGAATAAGAGAAGCAAGTGAATCACGATAGTAGGAATTAGTTTAGAGATATTTCGTTCCTTTAGTCATTTTGATTTTCATTTAAATTCAGCATCTTCAAAATTTTCATTTTCAGAATTCCACCAAGACGCTCAAAGAGAAACTATTTTCATTTAAAGTTTGATTTTATTAATTACCTTAACTATTCTTTACAATTTGACTATGGCCTTACCATTACAAATCTTTTTTAAAAATTATGTCCAAGTACAAATTTTTTTCTGAAGGGGGGGGGGCAAACAAAAAATAAATCTTTATTTTAATAAACATAATTTTTTTTCTTTCTACATTTTCTTTCGATTGTTCTCGTGGACGTTTCCACAGGGTGATTTCGTATAGCGGGGTTGAGCTATTTGTTTTACTAGAAAAATTCAAGCAAACATTACTGAATCAATCAAAAGTTCACATGGGAAAGGGATGCTAAAGTTTTCGTTTTAAATAATTTTCCGAACAGTGCAATTTCTAAATTCCCAATAAAAGCTTGAAAGTTCTCTAAGAACTTAATGTAAACATTTAAGAGTACATTAAGGTATTAACTTTTGGTTGCTTGAATAGTTTTCGTTCCGTTGTGGCGGCACATGTGAACAGCCCCACAATGGTAAACACCTAAATAAATGCGCAACCAACAATTCTAAGGTTGACCTGAAAGAACTCGCCACTAGCGAATTTGCAAACGCAGCGGCTTAAGTCGCGGTGCACATAGCACAACAAACGTGAGTCACTGTGTTGCTCGAAGAATTAATGATTGTTTATAGGTATCCGCGGTAAATAATCGATTTCCAATGACACCGGCTGCAGGTGTTTATACGATTGTATAGAATTTGGCTGTGCCAATATTAATTAACGTAATTATTTACATAGGCGTGGCGTTTTCATGATTGTGAGCGCATCGATACAAATGCATAATTATGTTCGGGAAATAGAGCGATCAACTACTTACGAATAGCTTTAGTTAGAACAAGAGAACACGAGGTTCTAGCGAGAGCCGAAGGCTCACTAACACTAAACCAATTAGGAAGTACTCACGTTCGGGGAACCTTCGTACAATAATAGAAGACAGCAAGAGTTACTTTAAGATAGAGGAGAATAGGAATACATTAACATAAAAATTACATACGAAGGAGAAAGATAGAAAGCGATGCGACACTAATACAAATATAATGTCAATCGCATGCTGAACAGGGATAGATAGTCAATAATTGAAATTTTGCTGAAGTAAGCAAGAAATTTACTATATAAACTTCAGAAGATTTAGAATCGAGGCTTTTTTTTCTTTTTCTCCCTTTTTCAATTAACTCGATCAAGGCTGGGCCCCATGTACTGTGCGTACCTCTGGCTGCCAACAACCGAGATCGATTTTAAGTTTCGAATAGTTAGGCGCGAAAAAAATCGCGAGTTAGGGCAGTTTAGAATAGTTTAAAAAAAAACGTGTAACCAAGTAGGAATAATATACATTTGCTGAATTTTTCAAGAGACCAATTTGTGTTTTCGTTCTTGTTTTCCGCGGGTGCGTGAGTTGCTCGAAATCGTCGGGAAGTATACACGGTGCTTGTGTGGTATTTTAGGAAATACGGAACAGTGAACGCCGCATTGTGATCTTGTAACATTAGGAAATATCGAAACAAGTTTCGGTGCTTGTGGCGCCGCATGTGGTGACAGCGGAAACTTAAAGCCGCAAAAGTGAACGGCTAGGAAACGCCGTGTTAATACTGAATGTGAAGAAAAAAAAATGCGTAAATTGTCTGCGGAATTTGATGGTGAAAACTGAAGAAAAATTCACAAAACTTTGACAGAGTGCGCCAACGATCTCTACAAATACATATGCGCTTGCTACGAGTTTAAGGATCTAGATCATCTCGACAGGAACTAACGAGTAGATCAACACTGCAGCTCAGGTAAGTGAGAAAAAGAAATTTTCTTTTATACTACGCAGGGACAATATAAAAAGATCAACTTTATTGAGCGTTTACGCCGCGATAGTAGGATCATAGGAACTACATCTGGCTATTTTCGTTTTTTCGAAGAAACGGTTAATTTTGAACATTGCATTACTTAATTAATTAATTAATTAATCCACCACACACGGTGAATATACTCGACAATGATTGATGACATATAGTGACGACCATAACACGACGAACGAGAAGTAAATGAAACCTTACACCATGAAGCGAGAACGGACTAGCAGAATAAGCATTTTACGTTAGCAAGCAGCCATGTACTGAAACAGCTGGTACCGACGAAGAGACCGAGACTGTGGTTGATGACGAAATAATTGAATAGCGGGAGAAGATATATCAACAATCGTGACGCAATCGGTGGGTGCAAGGAACTGAACGCGCTGAGACGATACGATTGCAATTAAAACACATTTCATCTTTTTCTCTTTTGTTACCGTCGAGGCAATTCAATTAAAATAAAAGAAAGCATAATTAAAATAAAGAATAAAAAATGTTAAATGTTGTGTTTGTATTTAGGATTAAAAAAATATAATTATACACGTATTAAAAATAATAAAACTTATCTTAGTTTAAAATCAAAAATCACACTCTAGGAACAAAATTTAAAAGACAGTTAGGAGATAGATAAAACAAAATTTGTTAACACACATTACAAAACACACCCCTGTTGTTGCTACCAACGTAATAAACAGTCTACAATTGTCGGAGTCGCAAAGGGAATAAGAAAAGGGAATAATAAAAGGGAAAAAGGAAGAGCTACTGGGTCTGAGCGTTGGGAAAGGTCTATTCCGGTGCAACCATTCGACGAAGTACATCATCGAGAGTTTTTTCTTCACGAAAGTTTTAAATAATTCAACGAAAGTTTAAATATTGAATATTAACCACCGATACACCAACCAGCGATTCGGTAAAGCTAGCGACGAATCAGGTACGTTGTGTCAATTAAGACCAACCGAAATTCCCAACCACCGAAACCCAGTAGCAAACTAATCTTCCTTTCCGCGTGGCGGACTAACTACCCATAGGACCCGAAAATCTAGCCTGAAAGCTCTAGCTGCGGTTAGCAGAAGCGAGAATCCGCCCAGAGACAAACCCGTGGGAACCGATCGGTCCGGAAAGACGATCACGGGACACCCGAAAAGGAAATTCGTCCGACACGGGTGAAGCAAACCACGAGCTCCCAGTAGGCACACGACGACTAGCAGCCAAAGCACGAACTCCAAGGAGGCACACGACGACTAGCAGCCAGCGATCGTCAAGAACCACGCGGGCGGCGACGATCGCTACAGCGTATTCCAGCTTCTCCCGCCCAGCGATCTACATAACGCCACAGCGTATATCACTTCCCGCCTTCAACATCACCATCACGAGCAGCAGCAGCAGCCGGCCGGCCAACCTACACGCCACACACCAGACACACATTGTAAGTTGATAGGGAATAAAAGTGTAAATTAAAAAGAGTTGTTTTACGTTTCTTCCCGGTCCCTTAATCAGCATCTTTATTGAAGAGCCGACCCTGAGAGCAAGCGTGCTACTCACGATCGAGCTAGCGGCCCGAAAAAGAAGGCTGTTGCAAAGCCCAGCCTCACTAGATCCCCGTGGCTTGACCAGGGATCGAGGTCCTTGCACGGTTAACCCTTCTGGACCGTAGAGTAACAAATGGCGCCCAACTAAAATTATAAGCTGATTAAGAGATCGAAGTAACGTTTAAACAAGGAACCCTAGAGTGTGTGAGAGAATAGAAAGCTGGTAGAAGCTGAAAAATTCATTTGATAGGTTAGGAAGTGAAAGGCTAAGATGGTAACCAAAAACGTGCTCCCCTGAATGATTAAGTAAAGTTATCAGTTGTACTAGACATCAGTCTACTAGTGCGCGTACGCCTACAAAAGCGAGTAATCATTGCAGTAATAGCATCGAATAGCGGGAGTTTTCGGATTTATTGATATATTTATCGTTTATCGGGTCTTGATTCGGCTAATTGCCAAAACACTGATTTGTTTGGTAAAGAGCGAATTTATTTTGATTGCGAATATAGATACACCCTAATTTAGTTAATTAGTGAATTAATAATTGCTGTTCAGTTCTGTTCAATCGACAGACGAGCACAATGGATTTGCAAACGCTGTACAGAAACATTGAAGTTTCTCACCTCTCTATTCAGGAGGTTGAGCACGAGCTTGCGACTCGTAACGTTCCTTTCGCAGTGGACGAACACGAGAGCATTAAACGCAGGAAGTTGAAGGATAGAATGAAAACGGAGAGAGAAACACAAGCTTTTAGTGTGTCTCCCAGCCGGAGAGGGGTTCGGGAGGAAATCGCAGTTATCGGTCCCACGCTGACGATAATTAGCGGATTGTTAGAAAATCCCAAGGCCGATGTTCGCCAACGAATGAAACTGAAGACACGGCTGATACATTACCGCGTCCGAATTTTTCTTCTTACCAAATCTCCAGGGTCTCATAAACATGGGCCAGAGATCACTCGGTTAGGAAAACAAGCAAATGCTATTTTCCAAAAGCATTTCCCTGCACTGAAGTTGTCAGACGATGGGTTTACGGATCCAAAGCCTTTGGAGGCCGACATTTCTTTAGCCTTGGAGGAAGTTCGATCGGAAATTGAAACTCTTAACGAAACAGTTTTGGGGATTGATATCGAAGAGGAAATGGGAGCTGTCGCTTTATCGACAGGAGGGCTAGTAAATAAAACATTAGAAATGAAAAAAATAGAAATGGAATCTTCGAAGGAGAGATCTAGGGAAATGATGAATGTGCTGAACGATTACGAGCACGGAAAAATAGAAAATACTACAGAGTTGATCAAACATTTCAAAGATTTTGTGCTTCAGACCACCGAGCAACAAAAGCAAATGAGAGAAAGGGAGATTGCATTAGATGAAAAGAGAATTAAGGAAGCTGAGGAAAACATGACGAGGAAGAAAAGACTTGAAACATTGCTGATTAACTTGAATGACAGATTACAAATTGATAATGAAATTTCTAATAGGAGCAAGATAAGCAAGTCTGCAACGGATGAGCGAAAAGAAGAAAAAACTGAACCAATTATAGAGAATCCAAGCGAGAGGAACTGCAAAATTCAAGAGAGGTCGGCATCTGAGAGCCGTAGCGAAGTTAAAACGGAGAGTTCCTCTGATGAAAGTATTGGTAAACCGATAAAAGATAAAAATAAAAAAAAGAAAGAGAGGAAAGATATGAAAGTTCATTCGAATAAGCGGAATAAGAGGAAAATAAGAAGGGTAAGCTTTTCGTCGTGGTCATCGAACGATTCCACGGAAAGCTCAAATTTGTCTAGCTCGAGTTCAGAAACCTTATCAGACTCGTATAACGCTAGGAGTGGAAGGGGACTGACTAGAAAGATGAAGTGGGAACAGGAAAGTATTAAAAGAATACCAGTATCAGAATGGAAAGTAAAATACGATGGAAAAGATCAGGGTAGGCGATTAGCAGAATTTCTCAAGGAAATTAAAATGAGATGCAAATCAGAGGGCATTTCGGAGCGTGAACTATTCCGAAGCGCGATCCATCTTTTCGCTGGCCGTGCTAAGGATTGGTTCATGGATGGGTTTGAGAATCGCGAGTTTCGCACGTGGTCAGAGTTGAAACGCGAGCTCAAACGTGAGTTTTTGCCTCCTGATCTGGATTTCCAGATCGAACTTCAAGCAACCGCACGGCGTCAAGCTCGTGGTGAGAAATTTGTGGACTATTTCCACGAATTGCAAAAGTTGTTTCATTCAATGACGAGACCAATTTCAGAACGTCGTCGATTCGAGATAATCTGGCGTAATATGCGCTTTGATTATAAGAATGCAATGACGGGCGCGGGAGTAAAAACTCTTACAAAACTGAAAAGGTATGGGCGAATCATTGATGAAAACAACTGGAACATGTTTCAAAAGCCACTTGATCCCCCGGTGCGCTCTAAAACTACTTACGTCAATGAAATTTGTACCAATCAGACCAATTCTAGCTATGCGAATTCTGGAAATAATTCGCAGAATAAACCTAAAAGTAAACCAAAAGGTGATGAAAGGGAAACAGATCGGTCTAAAGAACCAAAGGAGGGAAGAGGGGAGAAAAACGAAGGTTCGTTAGACCCAATGGAGGGTTCCGCGAAGGGTACCTGGCATACTTTAGTAGAACGATATAGACGCCCCCCTATCGGCACATGCTATAATTGCCAGAAAGTCGGGCATCACTATGTCGAGTGTCCAGAAAATCGACGAAAATTTTGCAGAATTTGCGGCTTTGCTGATGTTCTTACGCACTTGTGCCCCTACTGCCAAAAAAACACGCAGAATTCAGCTTGAGGAGGCAAGTTGAATTATCATCCACAAATCCTACCACTGAGATAACTCACAATCTACTGACGAATGGATTCAGACCTGTCTCTGAGTTTGATTACTGTTCAGATATGGAAGTAGACGAGATTTTTGTGAGATTAGGTGGCGATAACCGACCTTTTGCGAGAGTGTTTGTGATGGGAAAAGAGATATTCGGGCTGTTAGATAGCGGAGCGCAGAGAACTGTTTTAGGTATTGGATGTAAAAAGCTAGTGAGAGAACTAAAACTTGAAATATTTCCCACTAGTGTTTCAATGAAAACGGCTTCGGGAACACCTGTCGAAGTCGAAGGTTACGTTCACTTACCCATTACATTCAACAATGAAAACAGAATCATCCCAGCTCTTATAGCCCCCACATTGAACCGAAGGTTAATATTGGGTTTTTCCGATTTTTGGAAGGCCTTTAGGATACAGCCTACCGTAGAAACCGACAGCAACAGGGAGAGGGAATATTCAGATGTAGGAGAAGATTGGTCTATTGATGAAGTGAATGTAGCGAGAGAGGAGGAAGGGAAGGATACGCTCACGGAGGAGCAAATCTCACAACTCGAACAGGTTAAAGCTGAATTCAAAATAGCCATAGAGGGAGAAATGCTGGATGTTACTCCTCTCATCACTCATAAAATTGAACTTCAAAATGAGTTCCAGCATTCTCCACCTATTAGAATTAACCCATATCCCACGTCTCCGGACATGCAAAAGAAAATCAATCTAAAGCTAGATAAAATGCTTTGCCAAAAAGTGATTGAGCCGAGTAGAAGTGACTGGTCGCTTAGCACAGTCCCCGTAGTAAAACCCAATGGCGAAGTTCGCCTATGTTTAGATGCGAGACGATTGAACGATCGGTCTCGGAGGGACGCTTACCCCCTTCCTCATCAAGACCGTATATTAAGTCGACTGGGAGCGAGCCGATATTTGTCAACAATTGACTTGACCAAAGCTTTTTTACAAATACCACTTGGCCCCGGTTCGCGAAAGTATACGGCTTTCTCGGTGTTAGGAAGAGGGTTGTTTCAGTTTACCAGGCTACCCTTTGGACTGGTGAACAGCCCAGCAACGTTGTCACGGCTGATGGATCAAGTCCTAGGGTATGGCGAACTGGAACCGAATGTTTTCGTGTACCTCGACGACATCGTCGTTGTAAGCGAGATATTCGAAACGCACCTCCGAACCCTATCAGAAGTGGCCAAACGACTGAAATCGGCAAATCTTTCTATCAATCTAGACAAGTCAAAGTTTTGCGTGAGCGAACTTCCTTATCTCGGATACATTCTGTCGCCGGAGGGATTGCGCCCCAACCCCGAGAGAGTAGAGGCAATAGTTAATTACGAGCGACCCACCTCACTTCGTTCGCTACGTCGCTTTTTGGGGATGGCGAACTATTACAGGCGGTTCATCCCCAATTTTAGCGAGATGTCTGCACCGCTTACCGATCTCCTTCGTAAAAAGCCGAAAACTCTTCCGTGGACTACGACAGCGGAACAAGCTTTTCTAAAATTAAAAGAGAGTTTAATTGCGGCCCCCGTACTCGCCAATCCAAACTTCAATTTACCATTCCAAGTCCAGACGGATGCGAGTGATAGCGCTATCGCCGCTATCCTTACGCAGCAGCATGAGGGAGGCGAAAAGATAGTAGCCTATTTCTCTCAAAAGCTCTCTCCCGCGCAACAAGCATACGCAGCTTCGGAGAAAGAAGGTTTAGCCGTACTGTCAGCAATTGACAAATTTCGACCGTTTATAGAGGGAACTCGTTTTCTGGTGGTAACGGATGCAAGCGCGCTGACCCATATCATGAAGGGCAAGTGGCGTACTTCATCCAGATTAAGCAGGTGGAGTATAGAATTGCAGGGATACGATTTTGAGATACGGCACAGACGAGGCAAGGATAACGTCATACCGGATGCATTATCCCGCTCGTTGGAAACTGCAACATTAGAAGCCGATGGAGACACCTGGTACATTGACATGTACAATAAAGTACTTGCGTCTCCAGATGAAAACATCGACTTTAAAGTTGAAGAGGAGAAATTATATAAGTTTGTCCCTTCCAAAACAGAAGTTCTAGATTTTCGCTTCGAGTGGAAGCTTTGTGTTCCGGAGAAATCTAGAGCTGATATTCTCCGAAGAGAGCACGACGAAGCGAGGTATTTTTGGCCGAAGATGGCAGCCTCTGTACGAAAATATGTAGCACAATGCCGGGTGTGCAAAGAATGCAAACCATCGACCGTATCGCAACATCCAACAATGGGTAATCCTAGGTTAGCAACTAAACCCTTTCAGATCCTAGCAATCGATTTCATTCAATCGCTACCCCGATCGAAGTCCGGGAACATACATTTGCTAGTATTGCTGGATCTGTTTTCAAAGTGGACGGTCTTGGTGCCGGTTAAAAAGATCTCAACTCCACTTGTCATTAAGATCCTCGAGGAACAGTGGTTCCGTCGCTTTTCGGTCCCAGAGATTATTATCAGTGACAATGCGTCGACTTTCCTTAGCAAGGATTTCCAAGGGTTCATGGGGCGATATCAGGTGCAGCACTGGGCCAACTCAAGGCATCATAGCCAGGCCAACCCAGTAGAGCGCCTGAATCGCAGTATTAACGCTTGTATCAGAACTTATGTCCGAACTGACCAGCGACTTTGGGACACGAAAATTTCTGAGGTAGAATATGTGGTCAACAATACTTCCCACTCATCAACTGGGTTTACCCCCTTCAAAATTCTTTATGGTCATGAGCATATTATTAGTGGCGAAGAGCATCGCCGAGATGTTGATACGCGGGATTCATCTGAAATAGAGAGACATAACCTAAAATTAAAGGTAAATAAGGTTATATATGATATTGTGGAAAAGAACTTATCCAAAGCTCACGAGAAAAGTTCCAGGGCCTACAATTTTCGATTCCGTAAGCCTGCTCCGGTGTACCAAGTAGGGCAGAAGGTTTTTAAGCGCAATTTTGCTCAATCTTCCGCCGCGGACGCATACAATGCCAAGTTAGGGCCCGCTTATATTGCATGTACAATTGTTTCTCGTCGTGGTACAAGCTCATACGAACTTGTTGATGAATTTGGCAAAAACTTGGGGATATTTTCAGCTGCAGACCTCAAACCGGGTACGTCCGAGTAAATTGGACAAATTTCTTCACCTCCGAGTGTAATTAGGCACTTAACTTTTAGCGTTTTGTACAGTTTTTGTGGAGCTATTGTGTAGCACCGCGTCAATTTTGTTTGAATGATCATGATCGTTCGTTAAATTTGTTATATGGATAAGAGAGAGAGGGAAACGGATCGATGTAATGCGAATTGAAAGGCCTTTTCGGTTATCGCACTTCATCAAAAAGGGCAATTAAAATAATGTCACTTTTGTGTCACTGTTTGTTTTGGGTGGGGAGCGAATTTGTAGATAAACCGGCAAATGTAATAAGACTTGATATGAAATTCTGCAGCTCGCAATTTGCAGTTTTTAAAGAACTAGTTCGAACTGCAGCCACCAATTATATTCATTGTGATTCTTGTCCTGCGAAGCAAGTGTTGAGATATGTTTTTCGTTCGGTGTTCGGTACATCATTAATAGATTCGTTTAATCAGTTCCGGAGCGAGAATATTCTCTCTTCCTCAAAGCAAATGTTTGTTTTGGAAAATTGGGAGATGAGAAGATTCGATAATCGATCCACGAGCATAGAGTCGTTGAAAATAGCCTTCCATTATATGAATGAAAGCAACTATTCGATACTTTGACGCATAAATTATTCGCTATTGTTTGTTTCGAGAGCATATTAAGGTGCAACTCAACCCTGGGCTGGTATTTCGTAGAACTTTAGAGTAAAACAAAATTAATTAACAACTTCGTTATTAATTAATTTTGAGGGGGGGTAGGTGGTAGTGTTACCGTCGAGGCAATTCAATTAAAATAAAAGAAAGCATAATTAAAATAAAGAATAAAAAATGTTAAATGTTGTGTTTGTATTTAGGATTAAAAAAATATAATTATACACGTATTAAAAATAATAAAACTTATCTTAGTTTAAAATCAAAAATCACACTCTAGGAACAAAATTTAAAAGACAGTTAGGAGATAGATAAAACAAAATTTGTTAACACACATTACAAAACACACCCCTGTTGTTGCTACCAACGTAATAAACAGTCTACAATTGTCGGAGTCGCAAAGGGAATAAGAAAAGGGAATAATAAAAGGGAAAAAGGAAGAGCTACTGGGTCTGAGCGTTGGGAAAGGTCTATTCCGGTGCAACCATTCGACGAAGTACATCATCGAGAGTTTTTTCTTCACGAAAGTTTTAAATAATTCAACGAAAGTTTAAATATTGAATATTAACCACCGATACACCAACCAGCGATTCGGTAAAGCTAGCGACGAATCAGGTACGTTGTGTCAATTAAGACCAACCGAAATTCCCAACCACCGAAACCCAGTAGCAAACTAATCTTCCTTTCCGCGTGGCGGACTAACTACCCATAGGACCCGAAAATCTAGCCTGAAAGCTCTAGCTGCGGTTAGCAGAAGCGAGAATCCGCCCAGAGACAAACCCGTGGGAACCGATCGGTCCGGAAAGACGATCACGGGACACTCGAGGAAGGAATTCGTCCGACACGTGTATAGCGAAGCACGAACTCCAAGGAGGCACACGACGACTAGCAGCCAGCGATCGTCAAGAACCACGCGGGCGGCGACGATCGCTACAGCGTATTCCAGCTTCTCCCGCCCAGCGATCTACATAACGCCACAGCGTATATCACTTCCCGCCTTCAACATCACCATCACGAGCAGCAGCAGCAGCCGGCCGGCCAACCTACACGCCACACACAAGACACTGTAAGTCGTTAGGGAATAAAAGTGTTACATTGAAAAAGAGTTGTTTTACGTTTCTTCCCGGTCCCTTAATCAGCATCTATATTGAAGAGCCGACCCTGAGAGCAAGCGTGCTACTCACGATCGAGCTAGCGGCCCGAAAAAGAAGGTTGTTGCAAAGCCCAGCCTCACTAGATCCCCGTGGCTTGACCAGGGATCGAGGTCCTTGCACGGTTAACCCTTCTGGACCGTAGAGTAACACTTTTTTCCTCAAACGTTCGTTTCTCATGGAAAGTGAAAAAACGAAGACGATTGGATAAATAAAACAAATTACCTTAAACTGTTATTGAACAAATAATGAGGGCTGGAAGAATATTGAAAGCATTAGTGAACATACAATTCACATCGGAAACTGTACTTATTAATACTAGCGTAGCTAACACCAAAGAGGTTGTTGAACTACTACGCAGGGAAAAAATTATTGAAATAATCAAAGAGCTGGGTGAAATAGTCCAAGTAAAACTACACGAAGAACTAATACTCATTCAAACCCCACATACTCCCATTAAAGCGACAGCGAACCAGCTAAAATTCTACGTAAGAACCTTTCTCCCAACAATATGCGGAAATCTCATAATGAACACTAGAAACGGTGTAATGACACACCACGAAGCAATGAAAAAACAGCTAGGAGGCCAAATCATTGGATGCACATACTAATCCCTAAATGTCTAGGCTAGATGAAATCAGTGAATACATCTTACGCGAATACGAGAATTTAAACAAAAACAAAGGAAGAGCCAGAACGCTCCAAGGAATCCTCACAAAAAAACAATTGCTTAAGGAAGCCTTCGAAGAGTTCGAAGCAGTATTAAGTAAATACGAAAACAGAGTCGAAGTTAGTGTTTGGAATGAACTAACCGACAAATTAGACATAGTACAGAAAAAATACGACCAGTCAATAAAAATCCTTGATAGGACAATAATACTCGAAAAGAAGTTAGATATAAAAGGAGTTATACCCAAACAAATACGCTTATCAGAAGCAAAAATAACCAAACAAAGAAGCTTATCAGACAGTGGATGCGAAATAAAAAGCAACACCATGCAACGTAATGCACAAGAGGCGGAATACCGCTTCCCTAAAACAGAGGCTATTCAGTGTATCCCTGAGTTTAACGGGTCTCGGGATGAATTAGACGCGTTTTTATACCACGTCGATCACTTTGCCGAACAAATACCAGCAGACGAACCGCATACAGATCTAGTCTATGTGGTACTACTGAAATTGAAAGGAAAAGCGGCAGCAGCAATCGCTAAAATCAAAGGCGACACTTGGAATGAAACAAAGACGAACTTGATTAAAGAATTTGGGGATAATGTATCCATAGAAGGTATAATTACCAAAATAGAAACCCTAAGGCAAAAACCACAGGAAACATTTAAAGAGTACAAAAAACGAGTGATGGAAATAAATACCCACCTCGAATATTATGACGAAGGACCAGGGGAAGTAGACAGGGCTATGACAAAAAGCTTGAGGCTACACTGCATATGCGGTTTATATAATAAAGAACTTAAGCAAATAGCCCAGAGTCAACGTGAAATGCCGCTAGTCGAGCTACTGAACTACTTAGAGGAAAGACATGCAGAATGCGAGCATTTGACGGAAATAGGTAATAGACTGGAATCATTGGAATTAGTACAAAATACAAACAAATTCAAAGGAAGATGGGCGACAGACGGGGGGTTTAACAATCCACCAAGACAGTTTAGGAACGACGACCATAGACCTCGACGCGAGGATTACCAAAACGAGCGTGGTAGATACAGAAACGGCTATCAGCCACCAAGAACAAACAACAATAGAAGCTACCAACAAAATAGACAAGGAGAGAGTGGGCGCCCAGGAGGTAGTTACAACTACCAAACGAATAACAACAACCAGAGGAGCATGCGCCCAGACGGAAACAATAGGACCGATTGGAGGCAAAGTGAACCGGGCCCAAGACCATGGAGGGAAACGCAGCAAACAGGCTGGAGGCAAAATGAATCTGGCCCGAGACCATGGAGAGAAGCACAACAAGCAGGTTGGAGGCAAAACGAGCCTGGGCAAAACCAGTGGAGGGAGCAGCAACCCCCCTGGAAACAGAATGACTCAAACCCCAGACAATGGAGGGAACAACCAGACTGGAAAAGAGGCGAGTCACCATACAAGCAGGAGCATAGAAGAGATGAAAACCAAAGAAAAAACTGAACGATGGGGAGTTCGGGCAGATAGATGGCAGGACCCCCTACAATAACAGGCCAGAAGATAAACCGTTTAAACAACCCCGACAAGTATGCGTAAATTGCGGTACATACAGTAAAACAAGCACAAATAAGAATTTAAGAAATTATAATACAACTAGACAACGACTGAGTACTAAGTCGCTCAATATACGATATAATGGCCACGGACGGCCCATCACATTGCAAGAAAACACGAGTAATCAATTCCAAGGAACCATGCCTCCATATGAAAAATTGGACATAGAATGTACCAGAAGTCATCAATTACTAGTAAATATCGCCTCAATAGAAAGGCCTGACATTAGGATTAAATATATGGTTGATACAGGAGCGTTTCTTAATGTAATAAGATGGGATACGGTCGCGAAAATTGGAGCCAGATTTATTAACTATCGGGATAAGTTATACATTACAGGTTTTAATCTGACACAATCAGAAACTATTGGATCAGTAGAAACCACATTAATAATTGGGAACTCGAAGTATCCAATAAAATTTTATATTGTAAAGGATTTGTGCGTCCCGGGAATTATAGGAGCGAAATTTCTTAAGGAATGTACAATTTTTATATCTCAGCAATTGAACTACATCGCCCTCCGCAAATCGAATAGGAGCGACAATGAGCCAAATGGAGATAAAATACAAAGTCCTGATACTTTTGCGTCAAGAGAGGAAAATATTCCCAACTACGCGGATGACATGAATTCAACTAAAAACATTGAAGAAGTACGTAACAAGATCCCCGGAGGAAGGGATTGGATGAATAATAGATATCAAAATAAAATAGCAAGGGATGATGAAATGCCCTCAAACATGACGCGAAAATGCGAAATTCTGGCTGAGAAGGCATGCCAGACAGAGGCAATTACAAAATACACTGATGATAAGACACAGTATGATAACGAAGAAATGAATCATATAACAGATATGACCAAACTAACAGAAAACAGAAATAACAATAAAACGTCAAGGAAAAGTTTTATTGAATCAGACACATCTCACAGAAGAAAGTACATGACTAGCATGATCCCGGAATGCGGATCAGAATATAGGATAGATTTTAATGATTATGGTACAAACAAGAAAGATTACTATAAAAAGAATTACACGAATGAGTCCAACGAAAAAAATTACATGGATTCCTACTATGGAAAACAGGTTTTAGAAAACTTGGATGACAACCAGGACTATAGTCTGGTTGACAATAAAAAGTACGATCAGTTACGTGGTAATGAACGAACTGAAAAATTATTAGAGAACCTTAATTTGGATCATTTGAAAAGAAACAATTTCCAAGCCATGGAATCAATTATGGCGGAATATAGTGATGTGTTTTACCAAAAGGGAGACCATCTAACAACTACAGACGCGGCTGTCCATGAAATAGAGACGACGTCGAACGTACCAATAAATAAAAGACAATATAGATTTCCCGAAGCAACAAAAAAGCATATAAATGCAGAAATCGAGGAAATGTTGAAGCAAGGCATTATTAAGCCCAGTAAAAGTACATGGAATGCACCGGTTTTGTGCGTACCCAAAAAGGACGATGAAAACGGAAATAAAAAGTATAGAAATGTGGTTGACTTTAGAGCGCTAAATTTAATAACAAAACCGTTTGTATACCCGATCCCACTGATCGACGAGATACTTGATAATCTCGGAGGAGCTAAATATTTTTCAACATTGGACCTGAAATCAGGTTTTTATCAAGTCCCAATTAACCCAAAAGATGCGGCTAAAACAGCCTTTTCAACCCCTAAAGGGCATTTTGAATTTACAAGAATGCCTATGGGCCTTAGAAATAGCCCATCAACATTTCAGAAGTTGATGAACACAATATTGTATGAAATTGAAGGTGTGAAAGCTATCGTTTACTTAGATTTATCATTTACGGGTCAACTATTGAGGAACACAATGAAAACCTCATAAAAGTTTTGAAGGCTATGCGCCGACACAATTTGAAAATTGAGGCAGGAAAATGCCAAATTTTAAGAACCGAAATTAAATATCTCGGACATGCAATTAATGCTGAAGGCATTCGGCCAATGGAGGATAATATAAAGGCCATCAAAGAAATGACTGTGCCAAAAACAGTTAAAGGAGTCCGTTCGTTCCTAGGAACGGTTAATTTTTATGGTAAATTCATACCACAAATAGCAGAAAAACGTAAACCATTGAACGATCTGCTAAAGAAAAATGTAAAATTTATTTGGACCAATGAATGTCAGAAAGCATTCGAAGAATTGAAAGATTTTTTTAACTTCAAATACTCTGTTGGTAAGACCAAACTACAAAGATACGTTTGTGATCACAACAGATGCAAGCGAGTATGCCATTGGTGCAGTACTTTCTAATGAAAAGTCCACCGATAGACCCATAGCCTATGCGAGCAGAGGTCTAGTAGGTGCAGAAAGAAGATACCATACGATAGAGAAAGAATTACTCGCAATTGTATGGTCAGTGAACAGATTCAAACATTTTATTTATAATCAGAAATTTATCGTCTACACAGATCATAGACCTTTAATATCTATTTGGAGATTGAAGGAAACATCACCCACCCTGACACGACTTCGTTTAAAGCTCGAAGGGTTGGAAATGGACATTCGCTACAAACAAGGAAAAGATAATGTTATAGCAGATTTTCTATCAAGACTTAATCCTGATGCTGAGATAGATGAAAAAACTCACACGGTCGCTGTAGTCACACGGCAACAGAAACTGCAACAACAGCAAGAAGAAGACGAAAAACTTGCCCAGCAAACCGAAACAAAGACCACGAAACAGATTACAGACCCATCCGGAAGATTTGGGCTATTCAAGGACACACAGCAATCCGAATGGAACCCTCACATGGACGGGCTAGAAAATATCGATTTTGAATGGGACGAAAAAGATGATCTAGATGTAACAATAACACATGAAGATTTTGAAAATGATCTAGAACAGGGACGTATAGATTTTAAACTATTAAAGTTTTCAAAAAGCAGGATCGACGAGAGCGAAACAGACGCCACATTCGTTATCGTTAATAGTAGGTCAGCCTATAATGAGCTGAGCGAATTGGTCGACCTCCCTCATGGGTTGAAAGATTTTTTAAATGGTAGAATATTTGCCATCCCAAACAGAAAAATATGGGGTATGATTCTAAATGGGTCAAGCCGATCAAGAGCTGACACAAAAGTATTTTTCCAAGGATTAGTTGACGCGTTCGGGAACTGCCCCGAACACATGAAAGAAGATAAGAATATTCAAATTATCTCCTTTAGAAACATACAAACGCCACCAGAAACTAACATTCTACGATTTGTAGCAGGTAAATTCAATAAAGTATTCACCCTCTTTGCGCCAGAGAAAGACCGAATGCATGTACCAGTAGGAGAAAGAGAAACCGTTCTTAAAGAGTTTCATGACTCTCCGCTGGGCGGACATGTCGGCAGTAAAAGAATGTTGAAACGCATAAGCCCACTATTCGAGTGGAAAAATATGCGACGAGATGTAGAGAACTACGTCAAACAATGTGATTCGTGCCAAAAGAACAAGATTGGACGATCCAACAAAATTCCAATGAAAATAACAACCACATCGTCCGAACCATTCGAAAAGTTATATATGGACATTGTGGTATTACCAGAATCCGATTGGGGTAACAAATACGGTCTAGTTATGCAAGACGACCTAACAAGATACTTGATTGTAGCACCGATGGAGAATCAAGAAAGCGCAACGGTCGCGCAAACATTTGTTGAGAATTATATTTGTAAATTTGGAGCTCCCTTGGAGTTAGTGACAGATAATGGAGCAAATTTTGTAAGCTCCCTAATGAAAAACGTCTGTAAAATTCTAAAAATTAAGAAAATCACTACGAGCACCTATCATCCACAAGCAAATTTAGTGGAGAGGTCGAACAGGGAACTTAAAATGTACTTGAGACAATATGTTGGAAATGCCCCGAAAACTTGGGACCAACATTTGCCTTTCTTTATATTCGAATACAACACCACGTCAAACTCATCGACGGGCTATACACCATTTGAATTAGTATATGGTAAAAACGCCAACATTCCTAATTCAATTTATAAATGGAACAATGATGGGCTATATTACGAGGACTACGTCAACGAAATACGGTCCACGTTCAAACACCTCCACAAAAAAGCACGAGAAAACCTAATATTGTCAAAAGAAAAGAGGAAGGACCTATACGGTAAAAACGCCAACGAGTGGCAGCCTATGTGGGGCGATATGGTACTTGTAAAATCCGTCCCCACGGGTACAGGACAAAAACTGCAAGCTCTGTGGAGAGGCCCATATGAGGTCGTAGAACTCCCGAGTGAAGGCACGACCGTGATTAAAAACGGAAACAGATTAGAGAAGGTTCATAATAACCGTCTCAAGAAGTACACGGATTGAACTCTAGGAGGAGAAATGTACATATTGTAAATAGATATACTGTAGATACATATATAAAGTTTACTAGACAAATGTAATTTCACAGCGTTCTGGTAAATTTACGTGTTGCACGTTGCAAAATGTAAAATTAGGTTTTTGAATAAGTTGGCGTCTTGTAAAAATAAGAATGAACATAATAATCAGTCATTTTGTTCGCTGGCATATGTCAGCGTAAGATGACGTGAAATTACAAGAATTTTTTTTCGAAGTATGTACATTACCCGTAAAATGAGAGACCATTGACCATGATCAAAGATATTCCATTTTACGAAACTCAAATATTAAACACTATGGTAGAGGAAACTAAACGCGATCGAAAAATACGTAGACAACGGTGGAAATATATCCACCACCCTATATCTCGCAAGCGAGCAAGAGTGAAAGGAAACTAAAACACCGATGATAAGTATTAACACAAAGTAACTAGCAGCTTTTCAAGTGGCGAACGAGCCTAAGCTCAGATTTAACACTCCTTAAAAAAAAAGCTCTAATCTAATCAAAAAAATTATTTCTAAGGTAGCACTCACCAGATTATCCTGTAAATTATTACAGTACCCGTCGAGAGGGGGAAGGCACCAGAGCAAGAAGAAAATACCCTAAAAAGAGGAAGAACAAAGTACAAACGAAAAAAAAAACAATTAAAAGAAATACACTTACCATACATGACACCATAGCTGAAAAAAAAAAATAAAGAAACGTCTCGGAGGATGGTTTTCGGAGAGCCTAGAAACATACAATACTCAGTGTGAATCCGTTTCAAATTTATATTTCCGACCCTGCAAAGAATAAACATATAAATTAGAGGTGTGCGCCGACGAAAAATGTCGTTATCGGCGGCGTTGGTGTGATTTGGGCCGGCGGCGGCGGCGTATCGGCGTGACGCCGTTCGCTAAAATCACCGGCGGCGGCGGCGGCGCAAGGCGGCGTGGAATATTTTTTGATTTGGATAGGAAGTAGTAATTTGCTCAATCATCTTGCTATGATGACTATTGTGTCTGCGTGTGTCAAAATTAAACCAAATATTGATGACGTAACGGTGTCATCAGCTTTAAGTATAACACTGTGTTTTCAACCGGAAATTAATTTTATTTGAGAAAATGGAAAAAAAGTTAATTTTTTAGCAGTATCCAAAATTCCGATTACTAAAGATAAATTTAAATCACCGCTTCTAATGCTTGGAATGCCAACCGTTACGAATATCGATGCTAACACAGTTTCAGAAAGCATTAACAGTTTTATGCCATTGATTTTAATAAATATTCCTCTGAGATAAAATAACAATACCTGGTCTTCAGTCTAATTTGTACTTCTGCCTAAGTCAGACCTACAACCGAGTGAAGTGAACGACAACTACCGTTATCTCGAGACCAAAGGAAACGTATTTATTACTGCCATAATGAGTAAAGTTGGTTTAGGATCGTTCATCCGACCCTACGCTGCGATCGTTGACTTTGAATATTGTTCTACACGACTGAGCTTTCGTGAAGCGGAACATTTTCTAAATGTGAAAATGGAGCATTTGATAGTTTACCATTTACAGGATCATCACCTGCCCAGTGCCATACTGATCTCATTCAACATGTCAGACTGAACAGACATATTCGTTTTGCCATTCGTGACAGCATAGGGATTAAGATTCTCGCGTATATGAAAAATGACAATACATAGGTAAGGTGACATGACCGCATACCCCTTCTAAACTAATTGTAAAATGCATGTGGCAATACGGAGAAATAGAATTTATTACACCTGATGCTTGGAGAAATTTATTTATGTTGAGAATGCGGATCGACTATTCTAGTCTAGTCTAGTCTAGTCTACACATACACAGCCAATACATGTAGGGATCCTGGAAAATTGAAGACGTTCGTCTACAATTTTTCTTGTATGCAATGTGACACAATCATTAAAGCGGCCAGGCCAACTGTGCAGCGTACAAAATAAAGATGATTCAAAATTATGCGGCAATCAAATTATTCATTTAATGGAGAATTCAATCAACGGATAATTTTGAACCTTAAATAAGGAAGAAACGTGGACAACCGTACACAACCGTTTCAATTTAGTGGGAGTTTGATAAATCGTTGGGAGTGACTTTGCTAAGAGGGTTAATGTCACTCCTTTGTTTCCTGGGATGGGACAGAGATATTTAGCCCTACCTTGGCTAGTGAGCCCAGGTTATAGCGCCTTTATTCGCTCGGTTTTGGATTCAAGTCGCCCTAATGTCTACAAAACCCATATAAAATTAATGGTTTCGAGTGAACCTAGAGCGACTCTTATTCAAAAACTTAATCAGCTTCTGCTACTCGCTTTCATAGAATTTAAAGAAGAAGCCGGCTTTGTCTTTTTTTTTGCTTTGTATATATTTAGTAATGAAGGAGGCAGCAAAAAGACGAAGGTGAATCTAGTGGGTTTCATTGTTCATTGAAAGGATATGATAATTTTAGGCCCTGGTGATAATCATGTAATTTCCTCTTTATGGAAAACATAATTTAACACTCGATAATTTAACTTATTTACGAACTAATGCTCAGATATTAAACCTGGACCGATTCTGCTTGTGCTAGAAATACCGCGTCAGATCAGGTGCTTTAAGAATTCGTGAACTTATCGTAATCGAGCTCTGTTTTTTGGGAGCTTGAGTTTCCATCGTGAGCATTACAAGGCATTCTAATCAGCATCTGCCTTCTACGGTCAAGTTACATACCATATCTCGATTAACATCTCTTTCTTAAATATTTTTGTAATCCAGAGAAAATTGACGGAAGACACAAATTTTCACCCACATCATATATTTCTAACCAATACAGCAATAAATTAGGATAGATTATTGTGTACAAAGTCGTGGCATAGTCATCCTCTCCCAAACCGCTTTCCCCTATTCACACCTCCGCTTTACCATAAGAAACTGTTCAACAAACATTTTTTTTTTTTCAATTTGTTTATTTGATAAGGCACGTATGCGTTAGCTTAAAGGTGCCATTTTTTCATTGTTTTACATTTTGAATTTCTTAAAAATAGGGGGTTACACATTTCAATATTATTTTGTTTTATATGATGAAACTAAAAAAAAAAATTTACAGCTAACTTATACATATAAAAGAGGGTATAATATAATATTCGTAAAATTTGGGGGACGGGTCATTTTGTGTGTTCTTTTTATAGTAATTCACTTTATGATTTTTAGAAGGGAGATTGCAGGAGAAATTAATTATTAACTAAGCGGAACATTTTACAAGCTTATTAACTAGAAATAACTAGAGAGAGAGTGGTTCAAGATTAGGGGGAATTAATTAGGGCTATTTTAAAGTAGTGGTACTGTTGTGCATTTCTTAACGAGATTAACTATTGATCAACTAAAACTAGAAGATAGGGGGGCACATAAGTTGTGGAAAGATATTCAAGGGGAGAAGGGGGTGAAGTCATACATCTGTGTATCAGAGACATGGGAGAGAGGGTGGACAAGGCTGAACGGGGGGGGGATATAAACTTTCAGTTTCCGGCATCAGGAATCAACGGCCAGGATTACAGATTCGAACGGATGTATCAAGTATTGGGACGCCGGGCGGTTTTCCTCGAGCCGGTAGGGGTTCCTCCAGACGATTTCGTAGTACGGCTCAGATACGAATCGGGAACACACCGCGCTGCGCGTGTGATGTTGTACTGTAGATCTCGTGTTGTTGGTTCATTCGCCAGATGTTTTGTCTCGTCTTGGAGTCGTATCAAACCATCGTTGGGGACGGTAGGCGGAAGAGGGCACTTCTGGGAATGATAAGAGAAAAGATAGGGGCATTTAAATTTGGATATTGATGGTTTTGAGGAACGTGTATATAAGGGACATGTAGAGAATATCGCGGCTTGCTAGTACATCTCGAACCGGGACATTGGGTGATCTTCCTCGGGCCCGAAGGGAATCGAATAGTTGAGATCTAGCAGAACAGTACTCGGCGCATGCCCAGACAACATGTTCGATTTCGTGATAACCGTTGCCACAAGCGCAGATACCGCTATCCACGAGCCCAATACGCCGGAGATGTGCGTCCAGCGTGTAGTGATTGGACATGAGCCGAGACATCACGCGAATGAAATCCCGACCCACATCCATCCCCCTGAACCAAGGTTTCGTCGATACCTTAGGGATTATCGAATGTAGCCACCTTCCCTGATGAGTAATACTGAAAAATTCGCTGAAGCTAATTGGTCTTTCATATATGTCACCTTGTAAAGCGCCCGCCTTAGCTAAAAAGTCCGCTTCTTCATTACCTGGAATGGAGCAATGCGAGGGAACCCAAACTAAGGTAATCTTGTACGATCTTACAGACAAAGCACGCAGGCGCTCCCAGATTTTCCCCAGAAAATATGGAATGTGCTTTCTAGGTTTCATTGAACGGAGAGCCTCGATTGAGCTGAGGCTATCCGAAACAATAAAGTAATGATCGGTGGGCAAAGTATCAATGATCCCAAGGGTATACTGAATAGCAGCAAGTTCTGCGACGTAAACTGAAGCAGGATCATTGAGTTTGAATGAGGCGGTGAGGTTTTGATTGAATATACCGAAGCCAGTGGAGCCGTCGAGGCTTGACCCGTCGGTGTAAAACATCTTGTTGCAGTCGACTTCTCGAAATTTACTATGAAAGATGCTTGGGATCACTTGCGGACGTATGTGATCCGAGATTCCACGAATCTCGTCTTTCATGGATGTGTCGAAGAATACAGTTGAATCAGAAGCATGAAAGAGATTGACACGGTTGGGATAGTATGAAGAAGGATTGATATTTTGTGCCATGTAATCGAAGTACAAGGACATAAATCGGGTTTGAGAATTGAGCTCGACAAGCCTTTCGAAATTTGCAATTACTAACGTGTTCAAGATATCGCATCGGATGAGCAATCGATATGAGAGTTCCCAAAATCGATTTTTCAGCGGAAGGACGCCCGCCAGCACTTCTAAACTCATCGTATGTGTCGAGTGCATGCAACCCAAAGCAATACGCAAACAACAATATTGGATTCGCTCTAGTTTGATGAAATGTATGTTCGCAGCGGAGCGGAAACAGAAACTCCCGTACTCCATCACCGACAATATTGTTGTTTGGTACAGCCTGATCAGGTCTCCTGGGTGGGCACCCCACCATGTTCCGGTTATTGTACGGAGAAAGTTGATCCTTTGCTGGCACTTCTGTTTCAGATACCTAATGTGACATCCCCAGGTTCCTTTAGAGTCGAACCAGACCCCGAGATATTTGAAAGTTGAAACCTGAGCAATAGTTTGACCCATTAATTGAAGCTGTAGTTGCGCTGGTTCACGCTTCCTTGAAAATACGACTAGCTCAGTTTTCTCCGTGGAGAACTCGATACCTAGCTGGAGGGCCCAAGCAGACAAATTGTCCAAGGTATCTTGCAATGGTCCTTGCAGATCGACGGCTTTGGGACCTGTAATAGAGACCACACCGTCATCTGCAAGCTGCCTTAGCGTGCAGGAATTGACAAGACATTCGTCAATGTCATTCACGTAAAAGTTATAGAGAAGGGGGCTTAGACATGAGCCCTGGGGAAGACCCATGTAGCTAATTCGTGATGTCGATAAATCACCATGCGAAAAATGCATATGTTTTTCAGACAGCAAGTTTAGCAAAAAGTTGTTTAGAGTCGGTGAAAGACCATGCTGGTGCAGCTTCTCAGAAAGAATTTTGATAGAAACTGAATCAAAAGCCCCCTTTATATCTAGGAAAACTGATGCCATCTGCTCTTTGCTAGCATAAGCCATTTGAATTTCTGTTGAGAGCAACGCAAGGCAATCGTTCGTCCCTTTGCCTTTGCGGAAACCAAATTGTGTATCTGACAGTAAGCCATTTGCTTCAACCCAATTATCGAGGCGAAACAAGATCATTTTCTCGAACAACTTTCGGATACAGGACAGCATCGCAATCGGTCGATACGAGTTGTGGTCGGAGGCTGGTTTTCCTGGTTTTTGAATGGCGATGACCTTAACTTGCCTCCAGTCATGAGGGACAATATTACCCTCAAGAAACTTATTAAATAAATTCAACAAGCGTCTCTTGGCAGAGTCTGGCAGATTCTTTAACAAGTTAAATTTGATTCTGTCTGGCCCTGGAGCTTTATTGTTACATGATAAGAGAGCAAGTGAGAACTCCATCATCGAAAACGGTGTTTCGTTCGCGTTATTGTGAGGGGACGCGGCGCGGTAGATCTTCTGTGCCGGAGCGGAATCCGGACAAACCTTCTTGGCAAAATCGAATATCCAACGGTTTGAATATTCCACGCTCTCATTAGTACTGTTTCGGTTTCGTAAGCGCCGGGCCGTACTCCACAGAGTGCTCATCGATGTTTCTCTCGTTAGTCCGTCGACGAACCGGCGCCAGTAGCTACGTTTTTTGACTTTTATCAAACTCTTCAGTCGCGTTTCCGCCATCGCGTACTGTCGGTAGCTAGCTGGCAGCCCGTCGTCCCGGAAGGTCTTATACGCAGCGGCCTTCTCCGCGTAAACGTCTGAGCACTCTTTGTCCCACCATGGATTGGGAGGACGCCCGCGTGAGTTCGCGTCTGGTACGCGTTTAGTCTGAGCTTGAATCGCGGTATCGAGAATCAAGCCAGCCAGGAACCCGTACTCTTCCTCCGGGGGAAGCTCTTGAGTGCACTCGATTTTGTCGGATATCGCGGACGCGTAGCTCTTCCAATCAATATTTCGTGTGAGGTCATACGAAACATTGATTGTATTCGGTGGCCCTGAACCGTTAGCAATAGTAATTACGATTGGCAGATGGTCGCCTCCCGTGGGGATCAGAGACTACCTTCCACATGCAATCTAACCGCAGCGATGTCGAGCAGAGGGACAGGTCTAAGGCGCTCGGTCGCGCTGGAGGGGCAGGAATCCGTGTCATTTCACCCGTATTCAAAATAGTCATATTGAAGTTGTCGCAAAGCTCATGGAGTAGGGTAGATCGATTATCGTCATGAAGGCAACCCCATGCCGTGCCGTGGGAGTTGAAGTCACCTAAAACTAGCCTCGGTGCGGGGAGGAGTTCCGCAATATCGCAAAGCCGTCGGTGGCTAACTGAGGCTCTAGGGGGGATGTAGGTGGAAGCAATACAAAGGTCTTTGCCTTTAATTCTGGTTTGGCAAGCGACAACTTCAATGCCTGGTGTCGAGGGGAGGTGGATCCGATTGAAAGAATAGCACTTTTTGATCCCCAAAAGTACTCCTCCGTAAAAGAGTCTTCTCGATCCAAGCGAATAATATTAAAATCGTGGAAGTGTAGGGTTATTTCTGAAGTGAGCCATGTCTCGCATAGGGCAAATGCATCGCATTTCAAATTATTTAGTAAGATTTTAAACGAATCGATTTTCGGGATAATGCTTCTGCAATTCCACTGTAGAACAGTGATTAAATCCTTGACCTCGTTCGATGAATTAGCCATCGAAGGATACAATCGCTGAAAGAAGGGGCCATTTCGCAGTGAACTGCATCAAAAATGTTTTTACTGCGGGGAGAAAGCTTATCAAGATACTTTTAAGGGGGTCAGAAATGTTTAACGCTGTAAGAATACGGTACACAATGTCAGAGAAATTTATTAAGCCAGCACTGTTTTCTTTCTCTGGCTGAGATATGGGAACACTTGGGGTTTTTGATGTTCCTGGAAGTGCTGGGAACTCCTTTTCTGAGCTCAGGTTACTGAGACCGGGAGCGACTTGCTTCGGTTTTGCACCAGTACTTCCTTGAGTAGTTATTTTAGGGGGACCATGAAGAGACACCTTCTGGCCTTTACGACGAAGCTTGGAAGAAGAAATGTTCTTCCTTTTTCTACTACTTCTAGGCACAGCAGAAGATGTTCCCTCCTGGGGTTCATCACAGTCGCCTTCGTCAGTAGACAAGTTGGTAAAGATGTTCGTAGAGACAGGTGGCGTAGCTATCTTAAGCATTTCTGCAAAAGATCGCTTAGAGCGTCCCTGAAGGGAACGCTTAAGATTTTCCTCGCGCTGTTTGTACGCGGGACATGAAGGGAGATCATGTGGGTTTCCCCCACAGTAGAGACACTTTTCGACATCTCTACCACAGGAATCATCCACATGATTCCCACCGCATTTCCCACAGCGGGCTTTATTGCTACAATGGGAGGCTGTGTGTCCCAATTGTTTGCAATTAGTACAGTTCATGACCCGCGGCACAAAGAGGCGAACAGGTAGACGAACCTTGTCAAAGAGGAGGTAATTGGGCAGGGCAGAGCCGGCGAAGGTCACCCGATAAGAGTCTGAGTTGACGTATATTTTCTTACCGTCAGCTGCGACTGATGCTGAATGCAAACGTTTGCATTCCAGTATCTTCACTGGCTTAAGCATGGGGTCTTTGAAACAGCCAGTCCCATATTTTAGCAGGTCCTCGCAATTCAGACTCGAATCGGAAACGACCCCACTGACTTCAACCCTGCTAGCTGGAATATAAACCCTGTACTCCTTCGTAAAGGGCTCGTAGCCAGCAATATCGTTTGCCTGAGCAGAACTGTTAACCACCACCCGAAGCTTATCAGGGCGAATTTTCGATATTTCTGTCACGGCCGAATACCGATCCGTCAGAACTCGAGAAATCTGCAACAGATTCAAACACTTTTTTTCTTTGGTCCGGAAGAAGATCACAAATGGCCCGGTGGCCGAGCTCGGATACACCTTGAGCCGGGGAGCCGATTTTATTTCGACGTCCATCTCACCTTGAGATGAACCGCCGTCAGGGGAAGTCATTTTTGCACGGGCCTATTGCCCAGTGCACGTTATTAAGACAGCCAAGAAGGGGAAACGAAAACTAATACTTAGCTTGTGTAGGTAACGGTATCCAGACGGCTTACTAAAAGAACACTGCTTCACTTCACTGACCGGCTAACGGTACTCAGAAACAGAAACACAAAAGAAGGGAAAAATAATGAAACCTCAACTAGGCGTAGAGTGTGCCAATAACCTTGAACGCGGATTAACACTATTTGTCGCTATAGAGTGTACGGACCGATGACAAAAGACTTCTATCTCGACTGAGTGCTCGATAACGAATGATGTGTTCAACAAACATTGGCATGCATTATGTGAGCCTCGGTCTGTTCATGAATATATTTCCGTCTTCGTCCCCGTTAGGCGGTGCGGTGATCGACAACATGGATTTAGATTAACACAAAGCAATCAATGAAGACAGACGAAGACATATTACATGTGTGATTTTCGATTGACTGACACTGGTGTAGTGGAGTGCACTGAAACTGCACCATTGTTGCATTTTCTAGCAGAAGTGCAGAAAACTGGGTATGTTCCATTGACACTTCTGCTAGAAAGTGCAAAACCAGTGCACTCCACCACACCGGTGCACATCAATCGAAAACCCCAATGGAGATATCCAGAACACAACGCACTCTGAGATGGACAAGTCTTTGCTCTTTCCGGATCCAAAACGTTCGCTATTTACCAAGACGATTAATATGAATACACAATATAAAGACTAAAAATGTTACAGATGCTTAGCAATATTATTAGTCCATTCCGAGTCGAAAGCATAGTCAAATCGGCTGCTTCTAGCCGATCCGAACGGGGTTTTGAAGTATTTCTTCCCGGCTGTGTTAAATCCATTTCTTCGTCCATAAAGCACGAACAGCAAGTAATCGTTCTCCATGATAAACTTGAGTACTCAATTTTTCGCTAAAAATTCAACTTCGGTAAAAAACGAGAATTGTGACAGCAACAAATTTTTCCACGACCGCTTGATGCAAGGCCAACTCATTTTTTTTCGAGCCGTGGGTCTTTCAATTTTTTTTACAATAATCTGAGAATGCGGATCGACTATTCAACTAAAAATCACGGAACTATTAAATAAAGCACGCTATGTCACCATAACATACAAATTCCTACGCGCATGTATTAACATCAGACGCCACACCATGAACAATCCTTGCGCAACACAAAGATACAGATACAAACGAGAATGCATCTCAGCGAATTGCCAACTCATCTACGATATACCAATCTAAACAGTGTTCTCCAACGGTTCCCAAATCTGTGACAGTTGTTCAGGACATAATGACAACTGCTAAACAGTATCCAGCACCCCAAAACCAATTGTTAGCACTATCGGCGAGGACGTTAATAAAAAGGCTACGTTGCTTACGCGCAAGTGCAAGAAGCAAAATACAACATTCGACCATCGGCACCAATACAGCTTTAACTATGAAGACCTGGACGTCAGACATGAGAGAAGCAAATAATCCCAAAGATACAGCAGACAAGCAGTCAACTGTATCCCCACCACGAAAGAACGTCTCCATTCTCAATAGAAAGCCACGTGCACGAGATCCTATCCTAATCAATAATGTTTTTGCTGAAATATTGAAATAGAAATTAACAGAACGTTTTCTGGGCTACTCTGATCGTTTGATACACCGCACTCAATATTTTGCCCTCGTATCTCGTTGAAAAAAGATCCTTAGCATGATAAAATTACAAAATCGTGCGGCTTCCAATACAGGTTAAACATCGAATCACTTTTGAACAATAGGCCAATATGGTACTAAGTTTCGATTACGGCAAAGTTCTACTGTATCGATTTTGTAGGCCTTTTCGGTAATTTAAAGGAAAAGAGAAACAAAAGATAAAAAAATTTAAAGGCGGATGAATTTTCTAGAGAGAACCAGTTGTAAACTTAAAGAAAACCTTCCATTATGCTGATAGAAGTATGTCTAGCACTAGTTTTCCGTTCCAAGTTTCATTTCGGCAGACTTTGCAGCCAGGTTTTGGGAATGTGCAGGGCTATTGCATGGCTAGTTTTACGAGGCTACTGATTTCTTAGAATCCTTCCTGGCGGATGCTTGAACACACGACGGGTAGCTTATACGACACCAACGCCTTACTCTCTGGACTGCCAGACCAAGGTTAATAGTTAAAAGTCGTACGGCTTGAAATACTATATCGAAGGCATGACGTGACGTGACCGTGGCCTGTTTTCAACATCGCCAGTAGATGTTCAGCAATCGCTATACGAGCCTTGCTTGCGTGCAAATTTGAGTAGAATGGTGATTCACGCGTGCGATGGTAATTTGCAACGTATTTTTATTTAAATATTTACACAGATTTTTTAAAAACAATTGTGCTGGCTTAGATGTCGGTTCATTAAGTTTTACTGTTTCTAACCATGAAAAAGTGGTATCATTCGGCAATATGCTATCTAATTCTGCATTAGCCAAATATTTCCACTGACTGACTGTTGATTACTGCGTTCCGGATGACTATGCGAGTAGGAAGTCAGAAAAAATACTGTCCAGGCTATTTCATTATCATATCGGTTGATTTATTAGTAAAACAAGAAATGATCAGAACAAGTATATTGCTTAACCTCTGAATATCTTAATACCTCTTACCGACCTATTCGGCTGATATTCGCATGTCCAGTCGTTTAACAGCGGAACACTATATAAATTCATAGTTCATAAGCAAACCGCAGACAGTTGAATTGCCGTGCGGTTCGAAAGCACTTTTGTTTCCATATGGACTACAATATCCTGCCTTAAGATTGGTAATGGTAAGAATCACACAAAAGTATTACATCCAATAAGATTATCGTTTTACAAAGAGTATACCAAAATTCTTTCACTCAACACATTCAGGTCAAATATGGACTCGGCGCGAACTTAAATATGATCGGCGGCGCAGCACAAAAAAGGCAATCGGCGCGCTGACCATTTTTTCCTGAAATCGGCGGCGTGTAAAAATCATCGGCGGCGGCGGCGTGGCGCGGCGGCGCACACCTCTAATATAAATATATAATCGAAGAATAAATAAACATAATAGGATACTTACCTTAACCTAAAAATGGCGAAGACAGGCACGGAACAGCGGCACGCACACGGTCGTCACTTCCGAAATATCGGAGACCCACGCTAAACGGGGTCTCCACACCATGTGCCGAGCAATGCGCCAGGGAGTGGCGCGCAACGGCACACAGAAAGTAACCGGCTCGTCGTACGCGGAACTTACGAGTTCGCACGCGGAATTGACAACCTGCCAATCCTCCCGAAAAACCGGCCCTGGTGTGCTGGCCGCCTGGTAGCGGCGGACCAGCCACATCCAGGCCTCGTGTAGCGCGTGGCGCACACCGTGGAGGAACAAATGGCGGGTCACCAGTAAACGAAAAAAAACCTATCTCGGCTACTATTCGTGGCAGGGCGGTCCACGGTGGGTAGAACGGCAATGGGCCGAAATTCATGACGCACGCCAAAAACCGGGTGTCTGGACACCAAGTGCGTGACCTGTGGAAGCCACGGGCATTGGGTGAATAGACAATGAAGGCGCTAAAAGAAAGAAAAAGAAAAAGGTTTTAATATCGACAATTGATCAAAGATAAAAACGTACTACTTACCTCATTATTAACCGTAGCTCTCGTCACAAATGATTGACATCAAATGCCGAAATCGGAACAGAAAAAGGTGCAAGAGGCGCGTTAGTAAAGTCTAAACCACTTACACTGCACATAATAGTGCACGAGAAAAAAAATGCAGGAGGCGGTTCACGTTTCACGTTCACAGCATTTCTTGTTTTGCAATACGGTTATAAATCTAATGAAGCGAGTTATTGTAACTATGCTAGGGTAATGAGGGCATTTTGACAGTGAATACGATTGTAACCGGAATACGCACCGCTTTGCTCAGCAATCATACAAGAGCAAGTTTATCTAGCTAAGACAGGAGTAAAACAAAAGGAAAACCAGACTCGAGTCAATCTTTATTGGCAGCGTACATTTTTACTAGATAAGCATTATATAGATATAGGCTCAATACTGTACTGTTGGACATCCTTTTTCTGCGGGGTTTTTCCATATGCCGCGCGAGGATTTATGCAAGATAGCAAGTTTTTTCCCTAAGGTAACAAGCCGCATCAATAAAGATTTAAGGTAACAAGCTTTTTGTCACATGAATTACATATACATAGACTTAAGGCATAAAATTGTTGCCCCAGTTGAATCAATATAAGTTTAAAGACAGGAATCTATGCCACCCAATTTTGAAATGATGCAAGATCAACGCGGGGCGTTGATTTTTCGTTCCATATATACATATGCATATTGGTTTAAAGCAATAGAAGAATAATTGATTTTACGACTCTATACATAAGAAAGTATCGTTATCTTTCATATTTTAGAAGTATTTTCGCTGGAGTTTTCTTAGCCATGGCGAACGCAGCGTTGATTCTGGAAAGACTCAATGATGTATTACTGGCACAAGGGGTCTACGATTTTAAGGTAACGCTAACGTATAAGAGTCTTGTAGAGGATCAAGCAGAATTAGAATCGGCACTAAATGCTTTTAATGAAACCTGTACAGCGCTAATAAAAAAATTCCGAATTTGAAATGCGGGGTCATAACCTCGGTTTGGAGCAAAGACACTAGTGACATTGCGAACATAAACACGTACATCAGGTATTTCTTTAAAACAAGAACACCAAGAGGGTTTTGGTCAGCAATTGGAGCAATGGACTCCGACGACAGAACTGGAATTGACGAAAATATGGATAAACTTAGACGAAACGAAGAAAGATTCAACAAAAATACAGAACATCAAGCGTCAGCAATCGAAAAAATATACAATTTCGTGAGCAACTCAACAATCACCATGAATAAGGCAGTCGAAAGCAACAATAAAAATTTCGAATCTTTAAAAACAGAAATCAGGAACACTCTTAACAGAGCCCATGACAGAGATAAAGACCTATACCTAGAAGCAACACTCATGGAGATAGGCATGTGGTATAACAGTATGAGACAAAACTTGAAACTAAAACAAAAAACGTTGATAGCAATATTACACGCAGAAAACACAAAGAGCCTCGACCTAGCGGAAATAATAAACCCAGTACAACTAATCAGAACATTAGACAGTGAGGAAGCAACGCTGAACGACAACCTTACTTTCCCGAGAAGAGCAGACGGGGCAATTATGCCAGAGATATTAAATACACTTCATTACTACGTAAACCTCACCAACGACTTAGATATAATTATGACACTTCAAATTCCGCTCGTGAAAAAAAGCAAATGGTATGCGTATAAAGGCACAATCGAGCCAAACATAACCGGAAACATATTGACAATATTGCACTTAGAGGAAGACATAATAATAAAACAAGAAAACAACTGGGGATATGTATTAACCCAGGCAGATTATGACAACTGCGATAGAATAGGAGACACTAGGCTTTGTAAATTAAGCAATATAGAAAGAGACCTCAAACAAGAGGACACATGTATGGCCGCGCTATATTTTAGAAACATAACGACGACATGCAAAATAAAAGTGCTGCAGTTGAACCACGACATATGGTTGGAAACTGCAAATAGAAACATATGGACGTATATTACACCTAACAAATTGAAGGTATCCGTTTTCACGGGAAAGAACGTTGCGGAAACTACAATACAAGGCAAAGGAAATATAAAATTACTGCCGGACATGATGATACAGACGGATAGTATAAGATTTACACACTTCAGTGAAACAAAAGGTGAAACAAAATTAACATACCACATACCACATACGGACATACCAAATATTTCTAGTAAATGGAAGGATAAGGGGATACCGTCTCTTTCAAAACGTAATAAGATAGTTTCGTTATTTGACACAAAGAAACTTTTCGACATAGGGGTAGAAGTCGACGAAATAAAAAACCATAGAACCACGCTAGAAAATTTAGCATATGCCCCTCTAGAGAACCCATGGACGACATTTAGTGTCTTCTTGGTCATAGGAGGAGCTTTAGGCATATTCCTCCTATGTTTCAAAGGGGAGATATCATGCTGCACACGGAAAACCGTTATAGAACCACACATACCAAATATAGGACAGAGGGAAAACAGAAGACAAACGAAACACACACTGGATAGGAACATTATAAGCAAAACGAAATTACAGACCATAAACGAGAAGAAAAAAGAGAAACAACCAGACATGAACATGCGCTTAAATAAACAACAACAAAAAATTCAGAAGGCAACGCCAAATACTAAAGAAGGGGGTACAATGCAACCCAATCAACAAAGGACGCAAAATATTACGACAGCGCATACTAGTAAACCAGCACTAAAAAAAATGCAAGGAGGAATAAGAACGTATTGAGCAACAAAACGCAATAAGAGACACAATGCAAATTAAATAAACATGATAATCGTTGTCATTAATTAACATGGATATAAGCAATTTACAATATGAGGAAAAGCGAAAGTGAAAGGAAAATAAAGAGTAAATAATCAACAGTGAGAACATAAAAAACATAAACATAACATAAAAAAAAAATTTAGATAAAGGTAAAGGTATACAAATATGATACAAAGGAACAAAATTGCCACGAAATGGGTAATAGTTCGTTTGATATAAGATGAAGAAAAGCTTTTAAAATGCGAATACAAAAAAGGAGTATAATTGACGAAAATATTTATTTGCAACTAAGAAAGTAATATTTGCAAAGCCAGAAGCAAAAGTATGGAAGAAATAAAGAACATACTACAATATAAGAAGGAAAAGATAAAGACAGAATTTATTGAAAACTCTTAGATTATAAAGACACATGCGGCGCAATATAAATAAGAGGTTAAAAGCATTGGAATGAAAAAGCATATCAGAAAAGCTGCAATAAAAGGAAGCGGGAAAGGCCTGCGAGTAACGCAGAATTACAATGCATGATTTACAAATAATAAAAGATGGAGACTCACTCTGGAAATCATGAAGCAGAACCTAGACACAAAGAAAACATGGACAACAATATATGAAAAGAATGAACAATTTTTAATTGGAATTATTTTTTTTCTCACCCTACGCTGGCCAGCGGATAAAACATATGCAATATTGATTAAGAATCATTTATATCACTTAATACAAGTATGAAAGCATATGAGCGGACAAGGGAACCGGAACCCGGAATGAGTATGAATGTCTTTATTTTATGAACGTGATGACAAATTCTATTTACATGACGACTAAGAATCGCAGTCGAATTAAAATATACACGAAAAAGAAAAACGTAAAACATGAACGCAGCGACAGAAGGACACAACAAGAAGAAACACAAATATAACATGACCTACAGAGAAGATAATACAATAAAGAGAAAAAAGGTTAAACAAGAGGAACGTTTAATTAAAAACGGCAAAAGTGATAAAAACCAATGCAATCATGAAAAAGCAAAGAAAGTATTCAAGGGGGCTAAAGAAAACAAAATAGAAGGGTTAATAATAGGAAGCTTACATACTTCCGGGGAATAATATTTTTACGGTATCTTTATAGGATCACCCTGGGTTGTCAAATTTAGAAGAATACGAATTAAGAGGTAACAGATGAAATGAAGAAAAGCGTCTGAGGGGAATAATTAAAGGAGTAATGACATACAGGATACAGATGGAAAAACAATGGTTGAAGGAATGTTTCAACAAACACGTAAAATATATAAATAATACGAATCAATCAGAAACCCATGCCCAATAGCAGGGAACTTCATAGGATGAAATTAAGTAATATAACAAAAACACCTAGGGTAAATGTACTATAATTCGCCCCCCTAAAGCATTTGTTTGCGGAAAAACTTTGAATTTCAACGATTTTGAATTGCTCTAACTAATTTTATTTTATCATTCTCATCACGTATCATATAATATCCAATAATACTGAATAAAAGTGATTTAAAACAATAAATTAACGAAAAAATAACATAATTGTAAATCAAGACGTGTTTCAATTTTCGTCCCCCTAAATTTAATCTTCGCCACCCTCTTGCTCTATTCTTTCGCCCCCGTGCGCCCACGCACAATTTCACGACTTTTATCATGCTACAATATCACAGAATTGGTAATCGAGAAAAGATTAGACAAATCCTGATTATATTTTCAAAAACTAACTATTAAACAAATAATACGTTAACTTACAAGCTCTTGTATTTATAGTCTTGTTATGTTGTGTTGCGAAACGAGCGAGAAGCACTCCAAGTCCGTTCGTTCGCGAGCGTGTACGAATAGCATGCCTAGCGCTCTTTATCGTTCGCGCCCGGGTTGAGTAAAATCTCGAGCGGGAATGCTCGCGAGAAACCCAAGCTTTCATCTAGTATGTAGGGCATATCCAGGAAGCTTTTCTTGCAAAGTCTCGTGTGCTTTGTTATCTCGCAAGCGAGAAATGCGTTGAAGAGCACACGCGAGTGTGGATGCACGAAGAGCAAGGACTACTAATGGCGTTTTCGTTTTTTCTTGGTGCTACAATGGTGTAGTGCAAAGAATGAGTTAGACTGATTACACCCAAGTTTGAATGAGTGTAGCACCGACTACACCGGTGTAGTGCACTGTCAAAAACGAATATGCCATAAGAGTGTTCTCGATATTTCGCGCGAACAAGGAAGGCGATGTACGCGCCAACGAACGAGAATAGCAACGTGCAAAAACGAACAAACCATTCGTTAACTAAATGGCAATACTAGAAAAATACTCTAAATGCTAGAAAAATCAAGACACCCCAAGGCTTCTCACTACATTTTCGTATTTGCACAGGATTAAAAATTTATTTACTTCCGGTTTTGCAGCAGATGCAATGGATACATAAATTAATATGTCAAGCATATGTTTTAAAAATCATTTTGGAATTATCAACTGATATTCTTTATGTAAATCATGAATGAAACAGATATATTTTTTGGTAGTTGACTTGGAGCAACAATTTCAATTTCGTTCAAATATTTCGAATATGCCCAAAATGACTACAGATGCTGACTTAAATTAAAAGGATATATGTGTACATCCAAAAATCGAAACAATAACTATTCTTTTATCTTTCTTATCATTATACGCCAAAATACTCCATGTGCAATGGAATTCCCAATACACATGAGACAATTATACGTAGAGCGGCAGTATAAAGTTCTTAAGAATGTTTGCCCAAATTATTATAAATATCCAAGCAGTAGAACCAACATTATAGCGTATTCACTATTCCCTAATGAGGTCCCGGGTATATACTAGAAACTTTGCACGTGATTATCTCGAAATCATGTTTTTCCAAAAACGTCTTTGCTGGGACTACGACTGCCGAAAATGTTTTCAACCGATGTCAAATTTCTTTTTTTAATTGTTTATAATTTAACTGTCGTGTCCTTGAATGATTCCATTTTTTCGTCAAAGTTTTCATATCAATGTTATGAATTTCTTAAAAAAAAATCTCAGTGATAATAGAAAAATAGTGGATATTTTGGAAAAATCGTACCCGTTCGCAAAAATAAAAAAATTACAATGTATAGTTCAAGGACACCATGATTATTTTTGTTTTTATGTTTTCAATTGAGCTGTTATACAGCAATCGTAGTCACGGTAAATCTCTTAGAGAAAAACGCGCTTTTGTGGAAATGGTTATAACTTCGACAATTAGGGTGGATGTAAGGAAAACTTCTGCTAAAAATCGATGAATAGACCTATGGGCAATGTTAATGCATTAAACGAAAGCTTTCAATCCCTACTTCATAGGAAAAATATAAAGATGTACTAATAGTGGTGCAATCGCTAATTTCTGGTCCTATTGTTGCAAATCCCATTGATTTCTTATGGGACTTGCAACTATAGGTACACTATATCAACTATAGGTGCAGGGTAGCACCTATTGAAAATTCAAAGAACATAATTTTTTTCAACAGTTTTTTTGAGCAAATTTCAAGGATAACAGTTTTATTGTTGCATAATTTTAGTGCGATGAATCGATAAAAAAATATTTGTTGATGGTTGGTACCTTAGCTAGGCGTATAACCCACTACTACTGAAACTATTGGTACACCTCAACTATAGGAGCATCCACCCTATTAATATTTAATCATGTTCACAAGTGGGTTTTGCAAATTAGACATTGTACTACGCTAAACGTATAATAAGTATTTGATATAAATATGGCTATATACCTTCATAAAATTTCAAATTTTTTCCCTTTTGTCCTGCACCTTAATATATAAAACCCCTTAATCACAGACAGAAACTCCGTTGTATATGTTTTCAATAAGGCTTTCCAAACGAATTAATTTTTGGCTTTTTTCTCTTTAAACTATTAAAAAAATGTATGGAGAGGTTGTATTTTGATAGGTTTTGTCTTCCTTACAGAGAGAGCCTAGAAACCTGCTCGGTGCTGTTTAGAATCGCATTCGTAAAACACCAAACATTACGTTTGTAAGTAAGTTTGTAAGTAAGTAATTATTATTGATATAATTTAATTGAATTGTTAATAACATATTTTAGAAATCGAAAATAACTGCGCTGGATTCAAAGATAGATTGCAGAATCTGATTATCTTCACTGCAACTGAATAGGTAGAGAGCAGTCTTGGGGCGCTCTTATTTTTCCAGTATATAAAAAAGGTACTTTCGTTTAGTTACCAAGTAGTTTATCCGTTTTTACTTGGTTTAGAGATGTTGACCTTAGAAATAGTGAATTGCTCTGTAAATAGCGAAAAGCGAAGCGAAAACAGGTTATGGTATTTTAGAAAATTGTCTATTTTAGCCGTCTATATTACTTTCTAAAACATCAGAAATCGCTTGAAGCTCCATAATCGAAGTTATGATAAAAAAAACTGTTTTTGAGGGGCCTTTCACAAACAACGCCCTGTATCTCGAAAACTAAGAGTTTCCGAAAGAAAGCTTCTTGGTAAGTTTTTGTACAACTTAATTGAAGTGAGTATTTTTCTATCTGAATTGTTGAAGAAAATAAATTTCCTAACTCACTATTAGTCAACGATCCGATGTGATTGAAAGAAAGAGCGTTTTATTTCAAGAAATTTCCTTAAAGACATCACTTAGCTAAAATCAATAGTCTACTTTGGGACCACTGTGGAACGGGGCGAAGATAAAAACCCATACGAAGAAAAGAACGCTAAATGGGATTTCGCCAGGGGCGAAGATTAGAATTGAGTTTCATCTTGCGTTAATTTTCGCCACGTTTTAAAATTGTTCAAACTTAATTGAATAAAGGTAATAATCGCGGATGTGCGTTGACATGTATTCCTGCAATGCTGAAAAACATTACTATTGAATATTCTAACGCTTACTCACAACATTTATATAACTTTCCCCGCGATAAAAAATTGTCACCATTTTTAGTTTTCAGGAAAATAAGTGCTCTACAGGTACTACTTTATTTACGATTAAAAATACGTTATGAAATATTTTTGTTTAAAATAGGGCAGTTTTCACATTTTATTCGACTTGGTTTGTTTTTCAATAATAGTCGCAAGCGGAGGTCCAGATCGTAAAGCAGATAGAATTATTTGTAATTGTTTTGCAAGGGGGGCGAAAATTAGGGAGGGGGCGAAGAATGATACTTCTACCCTAACAGACAACATATCGGGAAACGGGAAACAAGAGAAAAACAAATAAAGTGGAGAATTATGAATAAATAAATAAAACAAAATAATAAAGAAAGAATCTAAGTCTAATTTCAGTAAAACCAGGTCCCACCTGCAACCACCTTACTGGAAAGGGGGGAGGAGGCCACACCAATCCGAATAAAGGATACCACAATCTCGCCGAAAGAAGGAAACATAGGTAACATTCAATCACATTTACAGCGCACTAACAAACTAAGCTAATCACAACAATTCGAAGCATATTACTAACAAACTACTATGTCTTCATAAAAAAGAAAACAGCATAGTACTAACAAACGGTTATTTCTCCATATGAAAAAAAAACATAACATAACTAACATTACTAACCACTTGTTCGAAAAAACATAGATCAGATAGAATACCCGAACGTGAAGATAGACTAGATTGAATGCCCAAACGCCAATATATGATTTGATAAGCGATGAAAATTACATAATAAGAAAGATTAGATTGAATGCCCAAACGACAATATATGATTTGATAAGCGATGAAAGTTACATAATAACATTAATAAGCGAAAAAAAAATTTTTTTTTTACACAATTTAATATCAATTTATTATCCACAAAGAATTTTTTTTGAAAAGCAACAAACAAACAAGTGAAATCTGAAGATCAGGGACAAAAGAAATTTTTCACCCCCAGGAAGCCAACATCATCACATACTTTTGGTCTGAAAATTTATGATGACAAAGGACGAATCAGGCGGAAGACAGAGGGTTGAAGGTGTTGGGTTGTGACGGCAAGGGCGGAGCAACAGTGAAGGATGAGAACTGGACCAACGAACGAAAGGGCAAGACCGGAGCGGGCAAATAAATCGAAGGTAGAGAATGGTCGCAAGACAAGCCGCAATATGAAGCAAGTAAAAGAAAAACCATAGCAAAGAATCGGAGTCGCAACCACTGAAAAAAATCGACTCAAGCTGGACATACTGCCAGTCATTATGTAGTGTTCAGTAAAGCGCAGTCAGAACCGTCAAACTCTGGCTGGAGCTAAAACACCAACAAAATATATAAACAATGAACTAAAGAAACGCAACACCACATCATGCGGGAAGCATTTTTACAAACTAGATGGCAGGAATAAAGTAGCCATCAGGAAATCAGCAAGGCAGATTAAACGTCAGTAGGAAGAATCCAGTAGGAAAGGTCGTAACACTAGCAAGTCAGCTACAGATTACGCATTGCAAAGACGACTGAGATAAGTTACACATCGCATTTCGTCTGCAACATTTTACAATTCACGAGGCAGGATAAGTCAAATATCCTATCCTCGGTAACCACAAAAACGACAACAACAAACGGAGAAGAAGGAGAGGAAGGAAACGAAGTAACGAAATCACATAATCCACTCGAACAGGACGCAAACCAAGCCCCAGATGCAGCATAGATGAAGGAAGCTGAGGCAAACGAACGGAAAACCAACCCCGGACTCACGAGATGGCAGTCGAAACACCCACACCCGATATCCGAAGTCGACCAATTGATAAGTCCCATGATACACGGAACATATGTACAGGCAGTACTATATGAACAAACAACCCAGAAGACGACATCCCAAGGCAGACTTCAAGCAACAGCAACTACAACGGCTTCTGGGAGGGCAGCATGGTAACATATTTAGGAGAACAGTAAAGAATTTAATATAAAACCAACACGTAACATTGATAATGATCTCTTCAAGATAATTATCAACTCATTAACAAAGGGGAGATGAACAGCCCCACAATGGTAAACACCTAAATAAATGCGCAACCAACAATTCTAAGGTTGACCTGAAAGAACTCGCCACTAGCGAATTTGCAAACGCAGCGGCTTAAGTCGCGGTGCATATAGCACAACAAACGTGAGTCACTGTGTTGCTCGAAGAATTAATGATTGTTTATAGGTATCCGCGGTAAATAATCGATTTCCAATGACACCGGCTGCAGGTGTTTATACGATTGTATAGAATTTGGCTGTGCCAATATTAATTAACGTAATTATTTACATAGGCGTGGCGTTTTCATGATTGTGAGCGCATCGATACAAATGCATAATTATGTTCGGGAAATAGAGCGATCAACTACTTACGAATAGCTTTAGTTAGAACAAGAGGACACGAGGTTCTAGCGAGAACCGAAGGCTCACTAACACTAAACCAATTAGGAAGTACTCACGTTCGGGGAACCTTCGTACAATAATAGAAGACAGCAAGAGTTACTTTAAGATAGAGGAGAATAGGAATACATTAACATAAAAATTACATACGAAGGAGAAAGATAGAAAGCGATGCGACACTAATACAAATATAATGTCAATCGCATGCTGAACAGGGATAGATAGTCAATAATTGAAATTTTGCTGAAGTAAGCAAGAAATTTACTATATAAACTTCAGAAGATTTAGAATCGAGGCTTTTTTTTCTTTTTCTCCCTTTTTCAATTAACTCGATCAAGGCTGGGCCCCATGTACTGTGCGTACCTCTGGCTGCCAACAACCGAGATCGATTTTAAGTTTCGAATAGTTAGGCGCGAAAAGAATCGCGAGTTAGGGAAGTTTAGAATAGTTTAAAAAAAAAGTGTAACCAAGTAGGAATAATATACATTTGCTGAATTTTTCAAGAGACCAATTTGTGTTTTCGTTCTTGTTTTCCGCGGGTGCGTGAGTTGCTCGAAATCGTCGGGAAGTATACACGGTGCTTGTGTGGTATTTTAGGAAATACGGAACAGTGAACGCCGCATTGTGATCTTGTAACATTAGGAAATATCGAAACAAGTTTCGGTGCATGTGGCGCCGCACATGGACCGACTGTACACACAAGGCATGAAAATCGGTCAAAGGTGAACCTGCTTGATAACAATGTACAGAAACAGGATTGCAACATTTCACTTATGGACTTTTGGAAAACATTCTGGAATGAATCCAAAGGTCAAGTGTGCATCAATGGAATTATTCATCTCAGATATGGTTTTCTCTGATATTTTTTTCTATTGCGTATTTCGTATACAGTAGCCTGGTGAACGTACATCCTGTGCATACTATACTTTTTCGAACTCTAGTGGAAACATCAGCTTTGGTTTATTGCTTGTGCTTGAATACTTGTAGATTTGTTTGTTTGGTACATGATAGTAATTCGACTAGGTTCCGTGTACATCTTCGAAATCTTCGCATTTTTCTCCATCTTGTTGCGCAGTAGGTAGCCACATCAGAGAAATTCATTTGATAGTCGTACGGATTTATGAAATGTATAGTAATCATCAGTTCATTTTTTGCCTTTTTCATATAAGGAAGACTGTGCAATCACTCTGAAACTCGACTTTTTAAGCTACACCCGGAGTGTCGAGTGTCGTATACCACTAGATTCAGTTCGTCGATATCTGAAAATGTCTGTATGTTTTATAGTATGGTTAAATAGCTTCAAAACTGCATTGGCCCTAGATGGGACTCTCTTTTGTGCCTAACCACTACTAACAGTCCTCACTTTTCTTCCTTCCTTTTGTTCCACGAGACTGCATCGAAGCGTTATATCGTGGGGAGGCTGATTCAGTCTTAAGACAAAATGATACATTAGAGCGGTTTAGCTCCGAACACATATCCGGCTAATCGCAGTGATGAACTTCCGTTAGCCATTTGGCTCCCGTTTCTGTGAACCATTTAGTTCCTGTTTTCGCGAGACATCTGAATTCCTAGTCGGACGTTCTCCCGATACCGATGCCTGTTGCGCGAGTCATTTAGCTCCCAGTTTTGTTGCAATCTACTCGCATAGTCCATAAATCCTACTCAAAGCGCCAACCAGTACTTGGCGAGGACGGTTCGGCGATACCGGATGGAACTTAGCTTCTGGTTCGCTGCTTCCGGTTCGTTGAAAACTCGACGACCCACCGCTGATGCTTCACTCGACCTACTCGATCTTGTCCCTGACGGTGAAACTAGTCTGCTCACATGATTCGGTCCAGCGATTTCCGCTGGTTCGTGGTGCCCAGTACACTGGCGCCTCAAGCAAAGCTGTGGTTGCTCTCACAGTCTTCCCCTTAACATAATCGTCGTGACTTTAAAGGTTCAAGTCGATGATATATTTTCCGACCGCGCTGTCTTTCGGCTGCTAGTCATCACCAACTCTGTTTTATGATGGGCAATCGTCTCCGTGTCGAGTGTCTCCTCTTCTAGCGATTGTCCGATTACTTGGAACACCACATCATCCGTGAAGCCGAAAATCGTTACATCTCTGGGAAGGTTCAGCTTCAATACTCCATCGTACACTGCGTTCCACAGCGTCGAGTTGAGGAACGTCAGTTGTAGTTGTGATTCCCCCTTGTCTGTCTCGTAGATCAGTGTTCGGTACTGAAAGTAGCTCTGTAATATCCTGCAGAGTTACTCATGCTGTACAGCGAATGGGCGATTGCTTCCCAGCTAGTACTATTGAAGCATTCTTCACGCCTAAGGGAACCACCACGCAAAAGCGATATCCTTATCTCTGCTGTCTCCACAGCTCCCACAACCGTTTGGATGGATTTCACTGTAGACCAGCCTATAAGGAAGCCGAATTACATGAGATGCCGTTCTCACGGTCCGCGTACTTCGTTAGCTTGTTCAGGATTACTCCTTCTCTCTAACATTACCATAGGATATATTGACTTCGCTGAAAGATTTCCATGTTGTCCCAGCATCGGAAGCAACATCAGCTTTTGTCGCTTCCAATTGTCGGATCATTTTGAACATATCCGGGCTCTCATGTAGCGCTTCACTTTTATGGCTTTCGCCATCGCGATAAGCTGTTTGTTGGTAAATCGATCTTCATCTTTGTGATCATCTTCCTCACTGTACGGCGAAAATAGATTCATGTTGTGGGGAAAACCTTTCAATGGTGACCTCCATCTTTTCCGGGCACCTTTCAGGTGGTGCAGCTGAGCCTTTTATCTTTGTTATGCCAACTTTGTAGGTGACTCCTAAAGAAATTCGCGTTGGCTTTGTGGCAAGGCTTTCTTGTTCAGCTTGACTGCTTTGTTGAGAGCGGTTCTGGCAGCTCGCTTCCCTCGAGCTTTCTGACTTCTTTTTCATTTTAAATATATTTGACACGGCTCAATGCGTTAGCACAACTGAGCCGTGGAGCGCACCTTGGGGGTCATTTGGTCTGTCGTCTCTCGCGTTTTCGTTTACGTCCATGTCATCATCGGTACTGCATTCATCTTGCTCATCGTCGGATGTTCTTATTTGTTGTTTGTGCTTACCCGATCAGAAACACATAACAGAAATATTTCAAAACTATATCTCGCATTGCTACTTGTTATAAATTTCTGTTATTTTAACTACTAACGAGACCTAATTTCTAACACAATAGGTTACAACAATTGTGTTCTGTTATAATCCTGTTATTTCATTCTGATCGGGTTTGGGTCGCTATTGTCAAACCTTCTTCATCGGTATTAGATTCCTTATTGGCGGTGTTGGTTGTTGGTTTGGAAACATTTGCTGTAATTGTTGTTTTGGTGGTACTGGGGCCGATCGTTGTTGAGCTGGTGTTTGTGAATGTCCGGTTTGTAGTCGTTGGATTACCAACTGGTTGTGGTTTATCAAATGATGATTGTATACCGGCTTTGGTCGTACCAGGTGGAATTTCTTTAGCAGTCTCTGCGCAAGGTTTCCCGTGGTGTAGCGGATGATCACAATATTGACAGGTAGGAATCTGTCCTGGGTGCGTGACTAGTGCTCGTTGAGAATATTCAACACCATGAGGTGATTTGCATGTGAAAGTCAAGTAAGAGGGAATAGGCATTCTCACCACACGAACGCCGTTGCGGAGTCTTGGGAAGAAGTTCCTCCAACTATCTTCCTTAACACTATTAACCTCTCCGTATTTTGACAGGATTTTTTTGATAGCGAAGGAACTAGTACGTGGTGCCAGGTCATGTCAACATCTATATACGTTGGGATACTGTATAAAATGTCATTACATTCGATGACGTGTTTCATGTTGTTCTGGGAAGCGAATGATTCTGCTTGACTAATATTTTTTAACATATTCAGTACCGCATGACGTAAATGGTGGAATTGCACCGCATAAAGTACCGCAAGCTACGTTGAACTTCAAGTTCACCTTCAACATTTGCTCCCTGTTCGCGCCTCTGTTCAGCGCTAATCACTGCCAAATAAAATTGTCCACACCATTTCATTATTATCGAGCAACATCTCCAACTAGCAAGAACATTCTCGAATGAACGCCAAATATTTCTTTCGCGCACGATCATCTCACACACAGCAGTAGCAACAACAATAGCAGCAGCAGCGATACGCGCGGCAATGCATCATTCTCAACAAGCGTGAATGAGCCAAATATACAATCGCCCGATGCGGAAAGGAGACGAAGAACAATTGATGTGTGACATGGCATCGACAAGCATCGCGGATGAGCCACGCGTTTCTAGAACGTGTGGCGTGTAATATAAATACGCGCGTTCTGCGCATCGCAGCAATCAGTTTTATTTCGACAAGTAATGTGTTAAGTGCGATTAAAGAGATATTCCAAATAAAGTGTAAAGTGTGAAACAGTGCTTTTTGGTCTAATCACATCACATCCAGCAGCAAGTGGTTTTCCACAATACAGTCCACATAAGTTGTTTGCGGTTTGTTTTGAGTGGTCCATCCAAGAGTTTTATTTGTCTGCGGACAAGTGTAAACATATCCAGCCACCAACAGCAAACTGCAAATTTCCTACACCAAGGGCCACCCCTAGGCCCGAACATTGGTCCTTCGAGCCGGAAATTAGGTCCATCGTTCCTATTGCCACCGTGACTTCTGGTGTGATTAGTGAAGTGCAAAAAAGTGTTTTTCCTTCCAATAAATCACATCCAGTTGCAAGTGGTTTTCCTAAATACAGTCCACATAAGTTGTTTGCGGTTTGTTTTGAGTGGTCCATCCAAGAGTTTTATTTGTCTGCGGACAAGTGTAAACATAGCCAGCCACCAACAGCAAGCTGCAAATTTTCTACACCAAGGGCCACCCCTAGGCCCAAACACTCCCCTTCATGAATTGATGGTATTACCGGATATTTCGTGTAGTCAACAGCAACACAGTTTGCCCGCATCGTGATATACTTTTGCTTGGCATTGTCACTCATTGTTTGTTCACGTATCACACACTAGGCAGAAGGAATTAATTTTTTGCCAAGCGTCGCGCGGGTACATTTGATTACTTGCCCTGCTATTGCAGCTGAGCGATTTCTAGCTTCTGAACTGAGCGAGATGAGAAACCAAAGTAATCTCCGACTTCTTCTCCAAGCTCGGAGGCAACTTATACGTAGATCGATAATCGTCGTATTGCACCCGGCGACCGTTTCTCAGTTTCCCATCCTTTGGTATGATCGCATTACACGCCTTTGTTAGTAATGCCGTGAACTCGTTCGCAGTTAGGTTGAAGAGCATGCCCTCAAATTCAAGTTCTTCGACGGACACGTACCTGTGAAAAATCGCTGTTTTCCATCTTCACTCGTTTATATATCTCCTACATATTCATATTCATGTGTAGTTCATAGTCCTGTTATCAATGCTGTACCAAATCGCTTGGTGGTCGCTGTAGATATATCCTCGCACATTTTTCAGTCCATCTTTCCGGTTACTCCAAGGCTACAAAAATTGACATCGATAATGGATTCCCGGTTCTTCCTGCGGTAAGTGCCGATGATACCATTATTTGCAAGATCTATATTTAGCCTTAAATGGAAGGTTTGGTAGCAGATTTTGATCTGATCAAGTTCATAAGAATCGCACATATGGCTTCGGAAATACGGTATGAATATTACGATCCCATATGAAATCTTTAAATGTCAAAAACCTTTCGGTAAAGCTCATGTATATTGAATATTGAACCACATATAAATCTCCAGGAGTCTGATTTGAATTCAGATTGTTTCCTTATCGACATTATTTTCGAATGCAACGATCGATTATGTCTCTATCGACTGTTGCGTTTAAAATGCAATCGATTCAGAAGTCGGTCTGTATTAGCCTTTCCATGAGATGTTTGTTTGATAATACACAGATGGGTTCTTCTTTCCGCGACCAGCAAACGTTTCATTTGATGTTGGACTGGATCGATGATCTCATTTAAACTTCACATTTACCCGAGAATGGTCAAAATAAAAATTATCATGGGATGGTAATTTCTAAAACTACCATAATTCAGTTACGAAAAGCAAAACTCTATGGAAGCTATTGTGGTTCTATAAAACGTGACAATTTTTTGAATTTTGGTTATTTTAAAAAAAATTATTTGCCCCCTGATTTTTTTCAGCGATTTTGAAGGGGGGGGGGGGGGTGACATAATTTTTAAAAAATATTTGTAATGGCCTTAAGTGCTTATGTTTAGAAATTCACTTCATGACGGTAGTCGATCTCCTACATACATATCCTCTAGAAGCCAATGTTTGTTAATGGATTTGAATTTTTGTAGTGAACCGCATTAAATGCGTTTATCTCGAAACCAAGTATTTAATCCAAATATCAAGCACAGGTCTTGATCCGATTCATTTAATGCAAAATGTACCAGGAATGGTCATAGATGTATAATACCCATGATTGCATATTTGTCCCGTTTTCTATGGGATTTCCTATCTTTATGGGACTGACTTGCGATCATAGGCAGTATAAGTCATAAAGATTTCATAAATCTTGTGAAATGAAACAGGCCGCGGATTTGAAGTTCAAAGATGATGTCGTGCAGGGGTCGACGCGAGCCGCCATTTTGAATTTTGGAATGATAAAAAAATCAACCAATTCAGAAATTATACACTGAAAATATAAATTCGTAAATGGAAAAAATGATCGTGCAATGCACGAGTTCATTCGTCATTTTCTGCAACGAAGTATTTTCGTGCATTGTAAATAGTAGATTTCGGTCATTTCATTCATAAATTTTAATTTTTTTTGTATTTTGCGTATTAAGTGTACATTGTACGATATTGAAATTATTTTTTCGTGAATGAAACGAAATGGTGTTATTTAAAAAAAGGTTTGTGTGTATTACTAACAATTTCGTTGTTTGCACGAATTTATTTTCGTTCATCTTAGAAAAGTTATCGTGTTCAATTATAAATAATTTCTTTTTATTCGATCTTTTAAGATCGATATTTGTATACCATTTTTTTTAATTAAAGGGATGAAAATTGGTTTCATTCTTGTAGCAACTATTCAATTCGATATTTTACGAAAATTATCTGCACAAAACAAATTCTTAGCGATTTATGCATATATTCTTTCAGTGACATAACGTGAAGGCACATAATTCCGCGCACCAAAGCATGAGTAAAGCTAAATTCGTTATGAAAAATCAATCCAAATTGTTAGAGTTATGCAATAAGTTACACTGGCTAGCATTTTTATTGTTTCTATGGAAAATTATAATAACAGGAGAATTTAAACAGAATTACACAATATTACAAAAATGAAAGATGTGTTGTTGCACCAAATTCCGCGTATCATATATTGCACTGAATGAAATTCCGCGCACAGGTGCTTCAAATTCAGCGCAGAACATTATTTAGTAGGATTCCAACAAAAGTGGAACCTCATCTAAATCTATAGGATTTTTTATTAACGTATTGTTCAAGTATACGAAAAACTACCTGAATAGAATTTTTACTCAATTTTAGGGTATCATTTAAATAAGGTTTAGTTAGGTAACTGCGGTGAATATAATTTCCATTGAACCACAGTAAAGAATCTATTGTTTGAATTGTTTCTTTTTGCTATGTGTTCGAATTGTGGAGTAATTCATTACATTCATTACACTGCAGTTCTCTTTCTTTCTGTTTTTCGTCAAAAGTTTTTTTACTTGCTCGATTTTATCTGTTTTGTAGCTTTTTATTCAATCTCACTTCTCTTTTTTCTTTGTAAATTTTTTTTTTTTGTAACCTCATCGAAATATTGCTGATAGACTAGTCGCAACAAACGATAATTATCGTTTCATATTGTATTGGAATTTACGTTTGCTGGTTTGTGACAAGTTTTATCAAAGGATTTTGCGATGTTACCGGTTCAGCAGGTTCTGTAATCAAATTTCTTCCAGTAACCGTTGGAAGCAGAAGTTTTGGAAGATTCGTACTAAACCAAAAACGTAAAAGAGTATGGGTCAGGTACATGTACTGTTTTATCTCCCTGGTTTAGTTCGAATCTTTCATAACTCCGGCTCAATGTTTGAAGACAGGTTTGGTACTCTTCCAGATATGTTTGAATGTCGCTGAAAGAAACCTTTTATTTATTACCTTCCCGGAGTTTTCGCAGCTCTTTAGATGAAATGGTCGGAGTTAAGCCAGACTGGACTATGTGACAAAATATTGATTTCGAGAAAAACGAGTTTAAATTTTGAATTGCAGCATCCTCTACGTTATAATTATTTTTTACCATGATTCTTGTTTATGGTTACATATTTCAAATCTGGCAAAAGTTGAATGTTGCTGAAGAAATTCTTTATCCAGTATTTGCATTATCTCATTTTTTTGAAGTTTTGCGACCTAGTTCGGTCTGACTTAACACCGACCAAATGTCCTTGCCGGACCATAAGCAATGGTTTTTGACGTTTTCTAGAGTGTATTATACGTTTTTCTTGTTGGCTGAGACTAGATTTTTATGAGCGGAATTGGGTTCGCCTTAATTTAGTGCACCTTTTTCCACGCACTGTAATTTCAGCGATAATACCCTAGATAATACCTATTCATAAATTTGCTGGCCATTTTGGTCTTATGAATTGTAATTCAACACACTCTTTTTATTTTGATGTTTACAAGTTTGAAAATGAAAATCAACCGTTTCGCTTCAAATTAGTTATACTGTCTACATTATGGTCTTAACGCAATCGCTTAGGAAATATGCAAACATGGCGGCCACAAGGACGAGCGTTCTATTTTATTATTTTGTAGGTATATGAGCCACCAGAAAAAAAAATTTTTTTTCTCAGTCGGTATGGATAAACATAAGCAGCATATGTGTGTGCCATGTTCAATTTTTTTAACAAGCCTGTTTCTGCAATTTAACAAATAGCTCAGAGTGCGCGGAATTATGTGCCTTCACGGTATTTGACAATAAAAACTGGATGTTCCTGTCATTTCGTTATTCCACAAAAAATCTCAAACTTCAATATAGGTATTTTTGCGTTTTAATGCGACCGCATTTCATTCGGATGCGTTTATGACTTCATTGTACAACAAGTATACCGATGAATCGAGAATTTCCCGCGCCATTTCCTTTTCCACTATACCAGTGTCATATCAACCTCAATCCAGACGATACATCAGCTTCCATCAACGTAAATGTCCGTCAACGCCACGTCATCGTTCCATCAAGTTAAGTTGAATGCGTCTCTCGTTCACTCTTTCCGTACGTCAAAGCATTCCGTGCTGTTGATGTTGTGTGTGAATACCTCCATTGAACTGCATATAACTAATTTTGACGTTCCCTGACGTGCTGTACCGGTGACGAAAGCCAGACGTATTGTGCGTATAAAATATCCGAATAAATTCATTTGCAGCATTCTACCAACGAAGAACGAAATGCGAGACGGAGCGAGAGCGCTGGCGACTGCAAGAGTGCGAGTGAAGGCGAACGCCTTTTAGAGTGCGTGTGGATACGAGTGGGTTAAAGAGCGCGAGTGGCTACGAGTGGGAGTACGGACGAGTGGGAGCATGGGCGAGTGGGAGCTTAGGCGAGTGAGAGCATGGACGAGTGGTAGCAGCAGTAGGAGTGAGCGCCAGTGGGTGGGTGCGAACGAAAGAGTGGGTTTCAATATGTGCAGTTTGAGTGGCTTTTGGCCGACTGGAACTCGCAGAAATTCTACCCGGCTGGGGAGCAAACGAATGAAAAGCATGTATGGAGAACACTCGGATACGAGTGTTGGGCGCAATGAGAACACGCGAATGAGAAATATAAGAGTTATTTTTACGAGTTCAGCAACACTGGTCAGAAATGCGTCCAACAATCGCTCGGGATTGCTTTACCGCTGTCACCACAATGAAGGAATAATTCTCCACAGTTACCTTTTTCAACACAGTTATATTATAATCACCTCGAATAGTATGAATAGTTTTAATTTTCCACAGAGGCTGACTTCCGCACGCGCGCGCCTACTACGCGCGAACACTAACTGACTTATCACGACTGACTCTTTCTCTGGCTTACCTTTTCGGCTAGAATTTCGCGTTTTCGCGACATATTTGAAGACATTTCATTAATTTTGGTTATTTTATTTTGATTTTTCTTATTTATCGCTTCCCTTCTTGGGGTCTTGTTACGTACTTCTTCAACATATTTAGTTGAATTCATTCCATCCGTGTTGTATGGATAATTTGCCTTTCTTGACGTAATATTATCAGAACTTTGTATCTTATCTCCATTTGAATTTTTGTCGAGTTCATTCGATTTACTGAGGGCAATGTAATCCAAATGCTGAGAGATAAAAACTGTGTGTTTTTTTAAATATTCTGCTCCAATAATTCCTGGAACGCATAGATTCTCTACGACTTAAAACTTTATTTTATATTTGGAATTCCCAATTATGAAAGTGGTTTCTACTGACCCAATAGTTTCTGTTTGTGTCAGATTAAGACCGGTAATATTTACTTTATCTCGGTAATGGATGAGTCTGGCTCCAATTTTCGGGAGAGTGTCCCATCTTATTACATTAAGGAATGCTCCTGTATCAAGCATATACTTAATTTTAACATCTGGCCTTGCACTTGAGGCGATATTTACTAGCAACTGATTATTTCCAGTACATTCTATGTTCAACTTTTCATATTGCGAAGTATCTCCTCCCAATGTAATATTGCCGTTATCTGGCATTGTTTTGGGCCTTTCGTGGCCATTGTATTTTTCAGCAGGCAACTGCCTCTTAGTATTTGCACCCTGTCTGGTTGCATAGTAATTTTGTAAATTTTTATTTATGCTTCTTCCATTCGTGAAGCAATTTACACCCAATTGGCTATTTTGGTCTTAGTAGTGACCTATATTAGAATCATAATCTTGCCTTCGGGGCTTCTGATTCTGTTTAAAAATTTTAGTTTTTGTATTTTAATCAAAATCTGACCAGTAAGTTTCCGCATAATTCTGCGGTGAATATTTGAAATCACTTTCGCCTATTTCTGGCCGATAATTTCTTTCAGGTAGCTCATAGTCTCTACCTTCATCTATATATTCAATTGGATATCCGATATATCTCTTCGGTGTCCAACATTGTCGCGTAACAGTACGTGTACGCGATAATTCTAACAATTCCAGTCTGATTTCTATCTCTTTCAGACACTGGTTTTCAATATCTACTTTCTCTAAGTAGTCCAGTAATTGCACTAGTGGCATCCCGCTGTGTCCACGCGCAAATAATTTTAACTCTTCATTTCGCAGACCCGCGATAAAATGTAATCTAAGGCTAATAATCATTGGCATATCCTTGATGCCAGTCCCTTCATTATAAACATCAATTTGATCTTTTATTATTTCTGCCCGTATTTTATACTCTTTAAACGATTCCTTCGGACTTTGTCGAAGGGTCTCAATTTTTGAAATTACCTCTTCTATCCGTTCTCGTTTACTAAATTTCTTTATTAAATTTTGTTTTAATTCTGGCCAAGTATCGGCTTTAATTTTCAATATTTGGGCTGCTGCATTCTTTCTTAATTTTAAGAGTACCACGTAGATCAACTCATCTCGTGACACTCCCTGGGGTATTTGCTTTTCAAAGTGTTCTATATGATAGATGAATGCATCTAGCTCATCGGTAGATCCATCAAATTCTGGAATGCATTGAATTGCTTCCGTCTTCGGAAACTCGTAATCCATCTTTTCAAAATAGAATAAATATTTAATATGGTTGCTAGCTATTACTAAGTATAATTGGAATATTAACTGGATTTTATTATTATATTTTTATATTTATTGAAATATTTTCGTTCCACAGCACACTCTGCTGCCATGCGATTTTTAATAAATTTTTCAATATTATTAATTTATCCATTTTCAAATAATAGTGTATTCTTTTATTATTAATTTTAATTGCCCCAAATAATAAATTATAGTAGTATCAAAACTTTATTGACTTCTAACAATCAATGAAAAACGAACCACCCTTATCTTGCTCACAGCGATATATTTCCAACGCATTATAGTCGATTCAATTATATTTTAAGTTTCCTATGCAGTGTTTTCGAACAAAACCTTATAACAAATATTTTGCTAATCATAATTAAGCCACCCTGATGTTCTAACGTAAGCTTGACCATGGCCAAGGCTGGCTAAATAAACTACGCCATAGCTGCACGTGATTCATAAGGTGATTAATTAGTCACTTTGCGCAAAGCAACGTGTGGCATAATATAGTCTTGACCGTGGTTAAGACAGCACATAACAGTGTCCAAAGGTAAACACCTTATTCTACTGGTCTGCACGATTTTAAGTTATTATTTTCGCGGTCAAGTTATTGAAACCTGACCTTCAATTTTCGACGCTTGCATTTGCACGAACCTGACATTTAATTCGTTCTTCCAACTGTTTTGCGCTATGTAGTTAGTTCTGCCGTTGTTTATTCAAACAGCTGTGCTGCATAGCGGAGCGAAGAAAAAAATGCTGACCAAAAATTTTGTTCATGAGTGGGGCAATTCTGTTTGTTTTTAATTTTTTTTTGTTTCTTTTTATGGCAACCTATAGCATGCCACTAATGGCTTCTCGCAGTCGTGCTTTTTATGAAGCTTGCTCCCCTGGTAAGAGACTGGTAAGAACCGCTCGAAAGTGTTAAAAAACAGCTGCAATGCAACTTTGGAATGTGAACTGTACCTAGCAGTACCCAGATATGGACCAAATCTATATTGATAATGTGAAACTCAGTCGAAGACGTAGCTCGTACGCTTCTGTTTATTTATTAATTTGTTAAAAGCAAACACAAACACATATAGTTCCGTGTGCTTTCTCATTTTTGCCTTTCTCATATAGAAAGGTTATGCAATCACTCTGAAAAACGTCAACCTAATCCCGGCCCGGAGGGCCGAGTGTCATATCCCATTCGACTCAGTTCGTCGAGATCGGAAAAAGTCTGTATGTGTGTGTGTATGTATGTATGTGTGTGTGTATGTGTGTGTGTGTGTGTATGTATGTGCGTATGTGTCAAATAATGTCACTCATTTTTCTCAGAGATGGCTGGACCGATTTGCCCAAACTTAGTCTCAAATGAAAGGTGGAACCTTTCCATCGGCTGCTATTGAATTTTGAATCGATCGGAATTCTGGTTCTGGAATTACGGGTTTCAGAGTGCGGCCACACAGAAATTTCTCATATAAACTATAGGAAAAATTAAAAATAGAATTTTTATTTTTGATGCTAAATGTGTTCAAGGTGCATGAAACGTCGAGATTTGATGCAAACTCGAAAAAAAATTTGACGACAATTCAATTTTTTGGATTTTGGCACATTTTTGCCTTTCTCATATAGAAAGGTTATGCAATCATTCTGAAAAACTTCAACCTAATCCCGGCCCGGAGGGCCGAGCGTCATATCCCATTCGACTCAGTTCGTCGAGATCGGAAAAAGTCTGTATGTGTGTGTGTATGTATGTATGTGTGTGTATGTGTGTGTATGTATGTGCGTATGTGTCAAATAATGTCACTCATTTTTCTCAGAGATGGCTGGACCGATTTGCCCAAACTTAGTCTCAAATGAAAGGTGCAACCTTCCCATCGGCTGCTATTGAATTTTGGATCGATCGGAATTCTGGTTCTGGAATTACGGGTTTCAGAGTGCGGCCACACAGAAATTTCTCATATAAACTATAGGAAAAATTAAAAATAGAATTTTTATTTTTGATGCTAAATGTGTTCAAGGTGCATGAAACGTCGAGATTGGATGCAAACTCGAAAAAAAATTTGACGACAATTCAATTTTTTGGATTTTGGCACATTTTTACCTTTCTCATATAGAAAGGTTATGCAATCACTCTGAAAAACGTCAACCTAATCCCGGCCCGGAGGGCCGAGCGTCATATCCCATTCGACTCAGTTCGTCGAGATCGGAAAAAGTCTGTATGTGTGTGTGTATGTATGTATGTGTGTGTGTGTATGTGTGTGTGTATGTATGTGCGTATGTGTCAAATAATGTCACTCATTTTTCTCAGAGATGGCTGGACCAATTTGCCCAAACTTAGTCTCAAATGAAAGGTGGAACCTTCCCATCGGATGCTATTGAATTTTGGATCGATCGGAATTCTGGTTCTGGAATTACGGGTTTCAGAGTGCGGCCACACAGAAATTTCTCATATAAACTATAGGAAAAATTAAAAATAGAAAAATTAAAAATTAGAATTTGACGACAATTCAATTTTTTGGATGTTGGCACATTTTTGCCTTTCTTATATAGAAAGGTTATGCAATCACTCTGAAAAACGTCAATCTAATCCCGGCTCGGAGGGCCGAGTGTCATATCCCATTCGACTCAGTTCGTCGAGATCGGAAAAGGTCTGTATGTGTGTGTATGTGTGTATGTATGTTTGTGTGTATGTGTGTGTATGTGTGTGTATGTGTGTGTATGTGTGTGTATATGTGTGTATGTGTGTGTGTATGTATGTGCGTATGTGTCAAATAATGTCACTCATTTTTCTCAGAGATGGGTGGACCGATTTGCCCAAACTTAGTCTCAAATGAAAGGTGCAACCTTCCCATCGGCTGCTATTGAATTTTGGATCGATCGGAATTCTGGTTCTGGAATTACGGGTTTCAGAGTGCGGCCACACAGAAATTTCTCATATAAACTATAGGAAAAATTAAAAATAGAATTTTTATTTTTGATGCTAAATGTGTTCAAGGTGCATGAAACGTCGAGATTTGATGCAAACTCGAAAAAAAAATTTGACGACAATTCAATTTTTTGGATTTTGGCGCATTTTTGCCTTTCTCATATAGAAAGGTTATGCAATCACTCTGAAAAACGTCAACCTAATCCCGGCCCGGAGGGCCGAGTTGCATATCCCATTCGACTCAGTTCGTCGAGATCGGAAAAGGTCTGTTTGTGTGTGTATGTGTGTATGTATGTGTGTGTATGTGTGTGTATATGTGTGTATGTGTGTGTGTATGTATGTGCGTATGTGTCAAATAATGTCACTCATTTTTCTCAGAGATGGCTGGACCGATTTTCCCAAACTTAGTCTCAAATGAAAGGTGCAACCTTCCCATCGGCTGCTATTGAATTTTGGATCGATCGGAATTCTGGTTCTGGAATTACGGGTTTCAGAGTGCGGCCACACAGAAATTTCTCATATAAACTATAGGAAAAATTAAAAATAGAATTTTTATTTTTGATGCTAAATGTGTTCAAGGTGCATGAAACGTCGAGATTTGATGCAAACTCGAAAAAATTTTTTACGACAATTCAATTTTGTAATTGCACTAGTGGCATCCCGCTGTGTCCACGCGCAAATAATTTTAACTCTTCATTTCGCAGACCCGCGATAAAATGTAATCTAAGGCTAATAATCATTGGCATATCCTTGATGCCAGTCCCTTCATTATAAACATCAATTTGATCTTTTATTATTTCTGCCCGTATTTTATACTCTTTAAACGATTCCTTCGGACTTTGTCGAAGGGTCTCAATTTTTGAAATTACCTCTTCTATCCGTTCTCGTTTACTAAATTTCTTTATTAAATTTTGTTTTAATTCTGGCCAAGTATCGGCTTTAATTTTCAATATTTGGGCTGCTGCATTCTTTCTTAATTTTAAGAGTACCACGTAGATCAACTCATCTCGTGACACTCCCTGGGGTATTTGCTTTTCAAAGTGTTCTATATGATAGATGAATGCATCTAGCTCATCGGTAGATCCATCAAATTCTGGAATGCATTGAATTGCTTCCGTCTTCGGAAACTCGTAATCCATCTTTTCAAAATAGAATAAATATTTAATATGGTTGCTAGCTATTACTAAGTATAATTGGAATATTAACTGGATTTTATTATTATATTTTTATATTTATTGAAATATTTTCGTTCCACAGCACACTCTGCTGCCATGCGATTTTTAATAAATTTTTCAATATTATTAATTTATCCATTTTCAAATAATAGTGTATTCTTTTATTATTAATTTTAATTGCCCCAAATAATAAATTATAGTAGTATCAAAACTTTATTGACTTCTAACAATCAATGAAAAACGAACCACCCTTATCTTGCTCACAGCGATATATTTCCAACGCATTATAGTCGATTCAATTATATTTTAAGTTTCCTATGCAGTGTTTTCGAACAAAACCTTATAACAAATATTTTGCTAATCATAATTAAGCCACCCTGATGTTCTAACGTAAGCTTGACCATGGCCAAGGCTGGCTAAATAAACTACGCCATAGCTGCACGTGATTCATAAAGTGATTAATTAGTCACTTTGCGCAAAGCAACGTGTGGCATAATATAGTCTTGACCGTGGTTAAGACAGCACATAACAGTGTCCAAAGGTAAACACCTTATTCTACTGGTCTGCACGATTTTAAGTTATTATTTTCGCGGTCAAGTTATTGAAACCTGACCTTCAATTTTCGACGCTTGCATTTGCACGAACCTGACATTTAATTCGTTCTTCCAACTGTTTTGCGCTATGTAGTTAGTTCTGCCGTTGTTTATTCAAACAGCTGTGCTGCATAGCGGAGCGAAGAAAAAAATGCTGACCAAAAATTTTGTTCATGAGTGGGGCAATTCTGTTTGTTTTTAATTTTTTTTTGTTTCTTTTTATGGCAACCTATAGCATGCCACTAATGGCTTCTCGCAGTCGTGCTTTTTATGAAGCTTGCTCCCCTGGTAAGAGACTGGTAAGAACCGCTCGAAAGTGTTAAAAAACAGCTGCAATGCAACTTTGGAATGTGAACTGTACTTAGCAGTACCCAGATATGGACCAAATCTATATTGATAATGTGAAACTCAGTCGAAGACGTAGCTCGTACGCTTCTGTTTATTTATTAATTTGTTAAAAGCAAACACAAACACATATAGTGCCGTGTGCTTTCTCATTTTTGCCTTTCTCATATAGAAAGG
>NC_080672.1:207633413-207635913 GCF_030247195.1 Topomyia yanbarensis | reverse complement strand
GTATGTGTGTATGTATGTATGTATGTGTGTGTATGTGTGTGTATGTATGTGCGTATGTGTCAAATAATGTCACTCATTTTTCTCAGAGATGGCTGGACCGATTTGCCCAAACTTAGTCTCAAATGAAAGGTGCAACCTTCCCATCGGATGCTATTGAATTTTGGATCGATCGGAATTCTGGTTCTGAAATTACGGGTTTCAGAGTGCGGCCACACAGAAATTTCTCATATAAACTATAGGAAAAATTAAAAATAGAAAAATTAAAAATAGAATTTGACGACAATTCAATTTTTTGGATGTTGGCACATTTTTTCCTTTCTTATATAGAAAGGTTATGCAATCACTCTGAAAAACGTCAATCTAATCCCGGCCCGGAGGGCCGAGTGTCATATCCCATTCGACTAAGTTCGTCGAGATCGGAAAAGGTCTGTATGTGTGTGTATGTGTGTATGTATGTGTGTGTATGTGTGTGTATGTGTGTGTATGTGTGTGTATGTGTGTGTATGTGTGTGTATGTGTGTGTATATGTGTGTATGTGTGTGTATGTATGTGCGTATGTGTCAAATAATGTCACTCATTTTTCTCAGAGATGGCTGGACCGATTTGCCCAAACTTAGTCTCAAATGAAAGGTGCAACCTTCCCATCGGCTGCTATTGAATTTTGGATCGATCGGAATTCTGGTTCTGGAATTACGGGTTTCAGAGTGCGGCCACACAGAAATTTCTCATATAAACTATAGGAAAAATTAAAAATAGAATTTTTATTTTTGATGCTAAATGTGTTCAAGGTGCATGAAACGTCGAGATTTGATGCAAACTCGAAAAAAAAATTTGACGACTATTCAATTTTTTGGATTTTGGCGCATTTTTGCCTTTCTCATATAGAAAGGTTATGCAATCACTCTGAAAAACGTCAACCTAATCCCGGCCCGGAGGGCCGAGTGTCATATCCCATTCGACTCAGTTCGTCGAGATCGGAAAAGGTCTGTTTGTGTGTGTATGTGTGTATGTATGTGTGTGTATGTGTGTGTATGTGTGTGTATGTGTGTGTATGTGTGTGTATATGTGTGTATGTGTGTGTGTATGTATGTGCGTATGTGTCAAATAATGTCACTCATTTTTCTCAGAGATGGCTGGACCGATTTTCCCAAACTTAGTCTCAAATGAAAGGTGCAACCTTCCCATCGGCTGCTATTGAATTTTGGATCGATCGGAATTCTGGTTCTGGAATTACGGGTTTCAGAGTGCGGCCACACAGAAATTTCTCATATAAACTATAGGAAAAATTAAAAATAGAATTTTTATTTTTGATGCTAAATGTGTTCAAGGTGCATGAAACGTCGAGATTTGATGCAAACTCGAAAAAAAATTTGACGACAATTCAATTTTTTGGATTTTGGCACATTTTTGCCTTTCTCATATAGAAAGGTTATGCAATCACTCTGAAAAACGTCAATCTAATCCCGGCCCGGAGGGCCGAGTGTCATATCCCATTCGACTCAGTTCGTCGAGATCGGAAAAAGTCTGTATGTTTGTGTGTATGTGTGTGTATGTGTGTGTATGTGTGTGTATATGTGTGTATGTGTGTGTGTATGTATGTGCGTATGTGTCAAATAATGTCACTCATTTTTCTCAGAGATGGCTGGACCGATTTGCCCAAACTTAGTCTCAAATGAAAGGTGCAACCTTCCCATCGGCTGCTATTGAATTTTGGATCGATCGGAATTCTGGTTCTGGAATTACGAGTTTCAGAGTGCGGCCACACAGAAATTTCTCATATAAACTATAGGAAAAATTAAAAATAGAATTTTTATTTTTGATGCTAAATGTGTTCAAGGTGCATGAAACGTCGAGATTTGATGCAAACTCGAAAAAAAATTTGACGACTATTCAAGTTTTTGGATTTTGGCACATTTTTGCCTTTCTCATATAGAAAGGTTATGCAATCACTCTGAAAAACCTGTTTTAATCCACCTAGCGGTGCAATTGTGCCTTTCTCATTTCTCTAAACTATGGCACGGAGGCTTTTTATGTTCAACATAATTGTGGAAATGTCCATTACATTCTTAGTACACTTTGCACTTATACACAATGGCATGCCAGCCACGAACTTGATGAGCTACGTGTCGACGGTGAAACACTTGAAACAAAAAAATATCATACTCCATTAGCCTAATCAGCATTAGATCAATGTTATCTGCTTGCTAACTCATTTTGTCATGCGGGGCTGGGTATGTGAAGAGGGCGAAAGTCTCATGAACGAACGACTCCCCAGCTTAAATTATTATGCTTTGTGATACAGTGGTGGTTTAAAGATGACGGGGTTGAAAGGGAGGGGTATGAGGGCTGGATGGGGTGGTGGTCTGAGGGGTGATTTAAGGAGATTTTTAAAGGAGGGGCGCGAACAGTAGAGGGGGGGGGGGTGTAACCCCTCTCCGTAAACCATCAACTACGCCTCTGTTAAAATCCAGAAACCCTAAACGAGTCGAAAAAAAAATTT
>NC_080672.1:206537606-206563606 GCF_030247195.1 Topomyia yanbarensis | reverse complement strand
AAATGAACTATTTCTCAAAAATTAATATATAAGTTCACTTCAAAGACAAAATAATGTGTTGATAAAGAAACAGTGAGTTCTTGTATTTATTCCTTGGATTAGGCATTGCGTTCAATCATGAGGTAAATGTTGGATGGTATATTAATACACAGATCAACAAGTAATTCACCTAGTAGTGAGATAAAAGATTTCTAATACTTGTGGCGTCACCGAAAGCAGCTGTATGTTCTAGCGAAAATTTAGCTCTTTTGCAAGATTTAGGTTATACTTGTTATGGCGCAAAAATTGCTACTTACATTATTTATGATAAGAATGTAAGAATCAATATTATTATGATAATAATATACCTATAAAATAATGTCACTGCATTAACCATCATTTGCCATTCCTCACACGCCCCCACCCCCATCTCTCTTTCTATCTATCTATCTATCTATCTCTCTCTCTCTCTCTCTCTCTCTCTCTCTCTCTCTCTCTCTCTCTCTCGAAAATTTTCAAAAGAGGCATTCCACGTGCGATATTTAAACTATTCGTATCTCTATTGAATTTTGAATGAAATATATGCTCAAAGACTGAAAGCTGAAGCCAGCAGGATTTGACTTGCCATCAACGTTTCGAAGACAAAATACATGAGAGGAAGAGGTTCTAGAGACGACAATGCGAACCTCCCACCCGAGTTCGGATTGACGGTGACGAAATCGAGATGGTCGACGAATTAATGTATTTGGGCTCATTTATGAAAAATAACGGATCAAAGACCAAAAATATCCACAAATTAGATCCAGGAAAAGAAGTTTCCCAAAGTACCCACTTTCGATGGGGCAACTACAATGTGTCTTCTAACTTTGAACCATTTCTTTTTCACAGTATTGGTCTGTATAGATTTTATTTATCCATATTTCCTGCACGAGAATTCCGAACGAAACAATATGAAAGCTATAAGGATGAATGGAAAGAGACTGCATTGCAATCAACTGAATGCACGGCTTTTATGTTATCGACATAGCCTACACATTTCACACTATGTACTTCAATGCAAATAAAAACTTTGAAATATCTACCTGTCTCATTCACGAATCGCATTCTCCCTGTCGTTCTCTGTTCAAGGGGCTTGAAACCACATGTGACTTTGTCTCACTTTACTATATTCAATTGCGCGTTAAAATACTGGACCAGTAAATTCTATTCTGTACATAAATCTTTTTTTCGGGAATATGTGACCAAAAAGTAAACTTCGAATTCCAAAGCAAATTGAACGTTCCAGGTTCTTGATAACTAATTAATGTCCAACAATAAAGTAGAAACACCAGATAATCTTAAAACGACGCCGGCAAGTAAAGAAGCATGAAAACAAAAAGAATAAAACCAAAAAAAGATGGAAGCCGTGGAAAGTCCATTGCATATTTATTAGCCTTTTCTCATAAGATGGGATTTTCAAAAACATTTTAAAAGCTTCAAATATATGACCATTTCATTTTAATTAATTATTTCACTCCGCATCTTTTTATTCGTTTTGTTCATCTGCGTTCATTTTACTTTTTTTATTCGTTTCATTCTTTGGATTCACTCTGATCAGTTTATTCTTTTTGCGCATTTCACTCATATCATTCATTTAACTTATTTTATTCATTGTTTTCATTGTATGCATTTTATTCATTTTTTCCAGTTTATTCATTTTGTTCAGTTTCTTCTGACTACTTTTTCAGTTTTAATCATTCCATCCAAATAATTTATTTGATTCAATTTATTTCTTTATATTAATTTATATCCTTTTACCATTGTTTAATTTTTCATTTTAATCAATGCATTAAATTTTTCTCATTTTCTTCTTTTTATTCATTTTATCACTTCAGCTCATTTTGTTTATTTGATTCGTTTGTTTTATTTATGCATTTCATTTATTTTTTACTTTATTCATTTTGTTCATCCATTCTTTTTATTCATTTGATCCATTTCATTAATTTGATTCATTGTATTCACTGGATGAATTAAATCAATTTGATTCATTTAATTCATTTGATTTATTTGATTTATTTGATTCATTTGATTCATTTGATTCATTTGATTCATATGATTCATTTGATTCATTTGATTCATTTGATTCATTTGATTCATTTGATTCATTTGAGTCATTTGATTCATTTGATTCATTTGATTCATTTGATTCATTTGATTCATTTGATTCATTTGATTTATTTGATTTATTTGATTAATTTGATTCATTTGATTGATTTGATTCATTTGATTCATTTGATTCATTTGATTCATTTGATTCATTTGATTCATTTGATTAATTTGATTCATTTGATTCATTTGATTAATTTGATTCATTTGATTGATTTGATTAATTTGATTAATTTGATTCGTGTGATTCATTTGATTCATTTGATTCATTTGATTCATTTGATTCATTTGATTCATTTGATTCATTGGATCCATTTGATTCATTTGATTCATTTGATTCATTTGATTCATTTGATTCATTTGATTCATTTGATTCATTTGATTCATTTGATTCATTTGATTCATTTGATTCATTTGATTCATTTGATTCATTTGATTCATTAGATTCATTTGATTCATTTAATTCATTTGATTCATTTGATTCATTTGATTCATTTGATTCATTTGATTCATTTGATTCATTTGTTTCATTTGATTTATTTGATTTATTTGATTCATTTGATTCATTTGATTCATTTGATTCATTTGATTCATTTGATTCATTTGATTCATTTGATTCATTTGATTCATTTGATTCATTTGATTCATTTGATTCATTTGATTCATTTGATTCATATGATTCATTTGATTCATTTGATTCATTTGATTCATTTGATTCATTTGATTCATTTGATTCATTTGATTCATTTGATTCATTTGATTCATTTGATTTATTTGATTCATTTGATTCATTTGATTGATTTGATTCATTTGATTCATTTGATTCATTTGGTTTATTTAATTCATTTGATTCATTTAATTCATGTGATACATTTGATTCATTTGATTCATTTGATTCACTTGATGCATATGATTCATTTGATTCATTGGATTCATTTGATTCATTTGAATCATTTGATTCATTTGATTCATTTGATTCATTTAATTCATATGATTCATTTGATTCATTTGATTCATTTGATTCATTTGATTCATTTGATTCATTTGATTCATTTGATTCATTTGAATTATTTGAATTATTTGATTCATTTGATTCATTTGATTCATTTTATTCATTTTATTCATATCTCTAATTTTATGCATTTCATGTTTAGTCATTCGTTTTATTTCATTCAATTTGTTAGTATGAGTCAATTTATTCTATTAATCTCATAACTATTTCTAAATATAATCTTAATTTTTATGTAATAACCTAAACTAATTTGATTCGTGTATATTATAATTTTTATTTACATTAATTTTTCTACTCATTTTATGAATTTAAAAACCTATTGTTTCATTTTTTGCTTTACTTTTTTATTTCGGTCGTTTTGTTGATTTCTATAATTTATTCCGTTTATTCGAGATTTTATTCGTGCAAGACTAGAAACTGTTTTCATCCCACTTCTAGTTGGGTGTCTACTTCTCGTGAGTTCTGCAAACTAATCCAATAGTGAAATGTGTAAGAAATGTCTCATCTCACTGCTAGGTGGATTAAATCGGTTTTTTACAAGAAATCACTTGTTCTGCTAATTTAACATAAAGTTAGCAGAACAACGTGTAAAAGTCATTGTAAAACCTACTAAAGCACATTGATTTATTTGAATAATTAAATGCTAATTAAATGTACTTTTAAAAAATTGTTTTTTACAAGAAATCACTTGTTCTGCTAACTTAACATAAAGTTAGCAGAACAACGATGTATAAGTCATTGTAAAACCTACTAAAACACATTGATTTATTTGAATAATTAAATGCTAATTAAATACACTTTAAGAAATCACTTGTTCTGCTGACTTGACAAAAAGTTAGCAGAACAAAGATGTAAAAGTCTATTAAAGTACATTTAATGATTTTAATAGTTAAACACTATTTAAATGCACTTGTAGAAAATTGTTTATAATTTTTTAAAGAAACAATTTGTTCTGATGGGTTAACAGCAAGCAGAAAAATAGTGTAAGTCATTGTAAAATTGCTTTGTAAATTAAATGCTAATTAAATTCACTTGTAGAAAATTGTTTGCAACTGTTTTTATGATATCACTTGTTCTGCTGGGTTAACATCCAGCAAAACAATGATGTAAAAGTCATTGTTAAATCTGTTAAAGTACATTTAATGATTTAAGTAATTAAATGCTAATTAAATGTTAATTAAATGCACTCGCATGCGAAAAAATATTCGCAATTTTTTAAGAAATTACTTGTTCTGCTGGGTTAACATCAAGCAGAGCAATGATGTAAAAGTGATTTTAAAATATACTAAAGCACATTTAGTGATTTGAATAATTAATTGCTAATTAAGTGCAGTTGTAAAAAAATATTTACAGTTTTATTAACACGCTCACCAATATTCCTCCAAAATAGTCGGTACTATATTTTTAAATCGCTATATCTCAGTGACCAATTTGGACAATTTTGGAATCTACAAATTTTTTAAACTCAAGATTATTAAAGAATTATTGGAATTGAACTTTCAACGATTTTGAGCAAGTACTACAAGAAACACACAAATTTGTGTGAAGAACTTAAAATCTAGCGTGATGACCCATACATATTATTTGTTTCAATTTTTTGTACAGTAAGATTCCGTTATTGGCATGCTCCCATTTTGGCACACTCCGATTTTGGAAATAAATGCGATCCGTTTTTAGCAACATTCTTGTTGTACATAATAAGTCTTTTAAAAATGCGCAATAATTTTTTTTTGTATCAATTGGCATCACATTTGACTTTATTTCCAAACATGGGAGTCATATTAACCCTAAAAGGCGCAAATCATTTTTTCAAATTTTGTTAAAATTCTCTCATAGTTTCAATAATTTTTAGATGCTTTTTGCAATGTTGTTATAATACAGCGTTATGCATTTATGCATATTTTACACTATACGTGTCGTATTTAATGATTACAATAAGTATAGAAATGTAACTGTAAATGTAATATACCCCAGAGCCTATGCACTTTAAGGAACAAGTACCGAGGAATACGCTACAGTGCATAATAATACTATAAAACTTTCAATAGCACCTTAGTAACATTGCGAGCCTCTTTCTCTTTCGATCATTACGTCACTACAAAACTTGACACTAAATTTTCAGTACATATCGAAAGCTGACCATAGTGCGTCCTAATACCGTATTTAGGAATACAGAACTGATAGCTCCTAAATAGTTTGTTTTAATTTTATGATGTCTTTGGCGAATTTGTTAGTTTTTTTGGCACTTTTTCAAAATTAATGGCATTAGGGTGGTCCTTGTGGTTAGGGTGTTCAAAGTATCGACTGTTTAGACGTGTAAAGTTTACCTGCGCAATGCCCTACAATATTAGAACACAAATAAATTAAAGCAAGTTTGCTGAATAAACAAGGCTATGTCTAATGGTTAATTTGCCATGATTTTATTTAAAGATTTGAGGTAGGGTGGCTCCTGAAAATCGTGTTGCTTATATTTTTTTTTGATGTGTTAATTTTTCGTAAACGCATTGTTCTAGAACTTTCATCGGAACACATTTTTACCGTAGCACTGATGTTTCAATCCCTTTTGTTTGGGCAGTTGCAAGTGATTTTTAAAACAAAAATGGTTTTCTTCAAATCTAAATATCTGTAAGCATTGCAATTCGATTTTCAATCTATCAATTCAATTTGAAAGATCAACGATTAGTTAGCCAAAGAGAATTAATAAATTTATTTATTTTTTAAATGAGCAGTTTTTGAAACAAAATTGTTCATTAATTTTCAGAAAGAAGAAATAACAGCCCCAGTAGCGACATCAACACTACCATGCAGCGAATTGTTTGAGTTTTGATGTCCAGTGGGCCGAATAAAAGCGATTCGAATTAAATGATATGTTACACCTCCGTAATGAGGGGCATTGCACTAGAGAAGTGAGCGAAGGATGTGAGAATTTTACTGGATGACGCACAGTGTAGCTGTACAAAACCACAGTATAGGTTGAATAGAGTCTTCTCAAAATATTAAGTCTTGAGGACCAAAGATAGATTTTTTACAGTACTTCAAAGGTGAAACAGATGATAAATTCTGGAAAAAAACTGCGCTCAAACCTATGTTATTCAAATAAATATATCATTTTAGTTAAGATTCCTATTAGGGTCGAACTGATTTTATTAGTAAGGTTATTCGGGGATTTATAATTTCCATTCGATTTAATCGATACAAGGCTTTCTTCTCACTCACTTTTTTTCAAAATGGTTAGGAAAGATCGCTTGTAGTTCATGACTCTTGAAAATTAGTGTACTTTTCGAGCTCACGCAACTATCATGTAAACAAACCACCGAGAATTGTCAAGCGAAGTTAACAAGGCTCATTTTGTAGGTTTATGTCGGTCGGTGTAAAACCTAATATCCGAACCTGAATGCGCTGTTTGGGAGAAAGAATGACGAGGAGAACGAACCAAACATTTCATTGATCGCGACGGCCATGAATTAAACTTCGTTTCTCTTTCAACGCAGGGATGTCAATTTTTTAAGCTCTGGAAATGTTACATATTGTGGCATATGGGGAAGGGGAATAAGCTAGAACTTTACACAATATGGTTTCACTGAAAACAATTTTTAAAGAATGGAGAGGAAGGAATAAATAAATTTGTGACATTTTGTTACATAGGGGGACGAAAGAGTCCACTGATAATATAAATTCGTAAATATAATGAAATCGATCATGCAATGCCCGAATTCATTCGTCGTTTTCTGCAACGAAGAATTTTCGTGCATTGTAAATAGTAGGTTTCGTTCATTTCATGAACAAGAATGGCCGCTTGGTGAACGAAAGCTTTCGTAAATTTTACACATTTAATATACACTGCACGAATGTTATCGTTGATAACAACATTATTTTTCGTGAATGAAACGAAATGATTTGTTTATTTTAATACACGTTTGTGTATATTACGAACCATTTCGTTGGTCGCACCAATTCATTTCGTTTATTTTAGAAAGTTTTCAGTCGGATTGATGTTTGACAACATCGATTTTTTTAAATTTCAAAAAATCGATGTGGCCAAATCGATTTTATTGTAGTACGAATGAATGACCGCTTGATGAACGAAAGTTTTCGTAAATTTTACTTATTTAGTTTGCATTGCACGAATGTTATCGTTGATAACGACATCATTTTTCGTGAATGAAACGAAATGTTTCGTTTATTTTAATAAACGTTTATGTATATTACGAGCGATTTCATTGCTCACACGAATTTATTTCGTTCATCTTAGTAAAGTTTTCGTATTTATTAGCATTTTATTTTTTCAATCGATATTTCAGGATCGATGTTTGACAACAACGATTTTTCAACTAACTAAAAGGATCGATCTAGCAAAATCGATTTTATTTCAACCTGCTCACCTCTATTGAGGACTAGAAAGATTAGCCGCACGAATTCATTTCGTTTATCTTAGAAAATTTTTCGTATTTATTAGCCTCTTATTGTTTTCAGTCGATCTTTTGGGATCGATGTTTGACAACATCGATTTTTTTTATTTAAGGAAATCGATGTGGCCAAATCGATTTTATTGTGATACGAAGAAATGGACGCTTGATGAACGAAAGTTTTCTTAAATTTTACTTATTTAGTGTACATTGCACGAATATTATCGTTGATAACAACCTTGTTTTGGTGAATGAAACGAAATGTTTCGTTTATTTTAATAAACGTTTATGTACATTACGAACGATTTCGTTGGTCGCACGAATTCACTTCGTTCATCTTAGAAAAGTTTTCGTATTTATTCGCATACCTTTTTCATTCGATCTTTTAGGATCGATGTTTAACAGAGGCAACAACGATTTTTTATCTAACTAAAAGGATCGATCTGGCCAAATCGATTTTATTTCAACCTGCTCACCTCTATTGAGGACTAGAAAGATTGTTGTGTAAAGAATTATCTAGTGTACATGGAACGAATGTTATCGTTGACAACGACATTATTTTTCGTGAATGAAACGAAACGATTCGTTTATTTCAGTAAATGTTTGAGTATATTACGAACGACTTCGTTGGTCACACGAATTCTTTTCGTTCATCTTAGAAAAGTTTTCGTATTAATTATAATTTTTGAAAACACCGATTTTTTTTAATTAAAGAAATAGATCTGGCAAAATCGATTTTATTGTGGTATCTAGAAATGGCCGCTTGATGAACGAAGGTTTTCGTAAATTTTACTTATTTAGAGTACATTGCACGAATGACCTCGTTGAAAACGACATTATTTTTCGTGAATGAAACGAAATGTTTTGTTTATTTTAAAAAAATGTGTGTGTATATTACGAACAATCTCGTTGGTCGCACGAATTCCTTTCGGTCATCTAAAAGAATTTTTCGTATTTAATAGCATATTATTTTGACATTGCGCCGGCAGAGAAAAACTCAAACTTATTCATACAAAACCAATGAGCATTCGCGATGGCTCAACTGAATCAGTACTGCTCCAGTTTCTGGATTAACTGGAAAAAAGAGGTTCAGAAAATCTTCCTGAAACCGGCAGACACGGATACGGCTACTGAATAGTCAGACCGAGACCGTTGTGATGATCAACAATTATCTGACATATAGCAAAAATGACTCCATATTCTACCTCTATTGAAGCTCTTTTGACGTTGCCGGTTTGACGAATGGTGCTCGTAAATATTTTAAAGATATTCGTATATATCAGCGAACAATTCGTTCGCCGAACGAAGCTGTTTCGTAATAAGCCAACGAAAGTCGTTTCGTGGTTTTCACGAAAAACTTGTAATAAAAAATAAAAGTGTTTCAATAGAACTACGAACGATTCATAATATGTACGAAAAATTCGTATATATTATGAAAACTTTCCGTACGAAACTAATTCCTAGCGATTTACGAATATATTCTATCAGTGTCATAATATAGAAATAAACATACTGTGCTGTGGAGTTTTTATCGGCACAAGATTTTTCACGGGTACACTTTTGGTTCTTACTTAACGATCCCTTTGAAAAAACTACAGTAAGATGATGAGCGCACAGAGTGAAAAGGGGATCTTCAGAATAGGTAAGCTTTAGTTGAACTGTACGTTAGTGATGTGAGTCTGAGTTTTAGGAAATTTGGAGTGTTTGATAGTGTGTAGAATACCTGCGTAAGTGGCACTGAGACGATCTACATCTGTTCGGTGATTTACCTTGTTGGGTGTGTTAACTATATGACACATCTCCAGCACTGGTAACGTTGATGAGTGATAGGTTCTGTCGATAATTTTGGTTGCGGTCAAGTCAAAATCGTGTTGGTGTTGGATGCTGTGAAGAATGACAGCTGTTTTCACTCCAAATTCGATCATAACGATATCTGTGTTGGTTTTTCCTGCTTCGATCAATTTATTATATTTTGTAATATTGGTCGGGTGCCCGCTAAGTCTTGTTTTTAGTTGATTTTTCATCATACCAATATATGTCATCTAACACACCACATGGGATGCTGTAAATAACATTGCAACATAGTGAGGGATCAACGGGATCTTTAATGTTGTTTAGCAACATTGAAGATGGTTTGATTGTTTTTGGGGTAATTTTGACGTTAGGATAGTTTGTTTTTAGGCTTCGAAGGAGTGTGTTGGTCAGCATCGGGATGTATGGTAGGGACCGGTATGTTGTTTCGTCTGTTTTGGCGGTTTGTTTTGTATCCAGTGAGCTCTCGGATGGTGATTGTGGAACGGTTTTTTGGCTAATCAATCTGTTAATAAGTGATGTTGGATAGTCGATCTGGCGCAAAATTAAATTATTCAGTTCGGCAAACGATTGGTTGGTAGTGAGGGATGTCACTCGTCTTATGAAGTTGGAGGCGACGTTGATTTTCATGTGCATCGGGTGTAAGGAAAAAATAGTTAAATAATCGGCCAGATGCGATAGATTTTGAATACCATTGTGTGTTTAGCGATTGATCTGAATTGCGAATCACTGTTGTGTCTAGGAATGGGAGCTGATTTCTTTGCTCTTCCTCTTTTACAAACTGAATGTGTGGGTTGTAGCCATTGAAAATTTCTAGGGTCTCATCTATCTTGTCCTTCGGAAGGGCTAATAGCAGCTCATCAACGTATTTTCGTAGGACAGGAATTTCGAAAGGAAGATCGCGGGTGATTGTTTTTAGCAAATTTTCCATGATGATGTCTGCAAGGATAGGCGAAAGAGGGCTGCCCATGACGGTGCCGAAGGTTTGCTTATAGAATTTTTCTCGAAAGCAGAAATAACCGTTGTTGAGGTAAAATTCTACTAGTTCGAAAAAAAGATCCAGGTTGATGTTGGTTTCTGTGCGAATATTTTCCCACTCCATTATAATATCGTGAAGGATTAGATCGTTGGGTATGTTGGTGGAGAGGGACACGACGTCGAAGGATACTAGTACGTAGTCCATGGGGCGTGTAACTTGGTTGATTTCTTCGGCGAATTGGAAACTATCTATGATGTTGTATTCACTGCTCTTTGAAGAATGTTGGCAATGTATTTAGAGAGATTGTATGTCGGGGCTGTTATGTTTGGTACTACCGGGCGGAGCGGTAAACCTGGTTTGTGAGCCTTGGGTTGTCCATAAATCCGTGGGCAGATGGATGTGTATGTTTTCAGATAATTGGCTGTACTTTTGTATGTGAGTTTGAGATTGAGAAGGCGATCCACAAGTGAGTTGTTTAAGCGTTGAAAGCAAGCTGTTTGGATTTCTAGGTAGCACTTTGTAAGTTGAATCATCAAGAAGTGACAGCATCTTTGTATCGTAATATTTCGTTTCCATTATCACCGTTCTTTTTCCTTTATCAAACTTTAGGATGCATATATCTGGGTTGTCGGTTAAGGATTGTTTTGTGACTTTGACATTTTATGACAGAAAACTGTGACGCAATCTTTCTGTTGGTTTTATAGTGGTCGTGAAAGATAATTTTGAATATGATTTGCTTCTAGACATCTTTTCTTGTCTTGGATGAATTTGTTGGGAGAAGTCCGTAGAATGTTCTCGATGTTTGCAATGAGGTGGTATGTCGGAATTTGGTTTGGAAACACAGGAAGGAAGAAGTTTTGTGCAAAGCTCAACAGAGCCATCATTTCTGAGGGTACGGATTTGGTGGTAGTGTTAAGTAAAGCCCTCTGGTTAGTTGTTGGTGTATGTTGATTGTTGCCTGCTGATTTGGTTATTATTCTTTCGATTTTTGCGGTTGTTCTGCGTATTTGAATTTGGGATTTACTGAGGAATGATTGGTTTTGGGTTGTTACGAAACGTTGTGTTATGTCGTCGTTGATGCTATTTTCGATATCGTGTTTGATCCAATCCAACTCTCGTTTTAGTGTTTTTATTCGATGGAATGTGTGTTGTATTTCCACGTTTAACAAAGCCTTCTTAGTCCTTTCGACTATACCCTGTAGTTTTCGTATGGACTGACTACGTTCTTCGAGGAGTTGGTGGATGCATCTAATATAGTTCAGGATATGCGCAGGAAAATTCCCCTTCTTCTGCATTGTATCAAGAAATCTTTTCTTGTTGTCATATTGCATAGTTTTGTGTTCTGTGTTCTGGAAATGCATTAAAAAAATCCAAATTTATAAAATGCAACCCTTTTATTTGTTCACCAACTTAAACCATGAAACTTGAATATATTTTGGTATTTGAAGATATTAAGAAATCTAACATGATAAGGATTTGAGGAGACAAGCTTTTAAAGAAAAATTATCTTAAAACCTTGCAATATGCATATTATTACGGAAAAATTACCAAGAACTCGAACAAAAAAGCAGGCGACAGTACTTCTAATGTATTGTAAATATTTTTGCCTTTCTCATATAAAGAAAGGCCATGCAATCACTGTAAAAATCGACTTTTTAACCGAGGCCCGCAGGGCCGAGTGTCATACACCATTCGATTCAGTTCGTCGAGATCGGCAAATGTCTGTGTGTGTATGTATGTGTGTGTATGTGTGTGTGTCATTTAAACTCACACAATTTTCTCAGAGATGGTTGAACCGATTTTCGCAAACTTAGTTTCTTCTGAAAGGTATAACGCTCCCATAAGCTGCTATTGAATTTTTAGTTGATCCGACTTCCGGTTCCGGAGTTACGGGTTGAAGAGTGCGGTCACATAGCAAATTCCCATATAAACTGGTACACCATGATGTTCAAATGATGTAAAACATATTAAAATTGATGTAAAATTACTCTAGTTCGCGGGTCTGGAACACTAATGATCAATTAAAGCAGCTTTGACCACATTGGCCACCTATGACGGTTCATGACGCCCCCGGGGAACCCGCCAAGTTCCTAAGCTAATATCACACCCATTCCCCAACGAATTCTTTACCGATTTTTACAAACTTGAAAGATACAGTAATACTGTTGACTGCTACTGAATTTCATTCGGTTCTGACTCTTGCTTCCGGAGTTACAGGGGTGTTAGTAAGGATACACTGGATTTCCCATATAAATCGGTACAATCATAATACCTCAGAGGCTAAAAACTATTGAAATGGTCACCATATTACTTATAATCGCAGATCTAGATCACTGATTGCCAATCAAACATTCTTTGAATATATTGTCCACTATTGACGATTCCAGAAGTCCGGAATTCCGGACATATTCCACAATTAAAGTCACATCGGTTCTTCGGTGATGACTGAACCGATTTTCTCAAACCAATGGAAGGCAAAATATGCAGTTGAGTATTGCGTCGCCGCCCCTCCCCCCCGCCTTGTCCTTACACCTCTCTCCTTCATCACTCCCCTCCCCTTGGACCACTGTTACGCCCGCATTTCCTTCATCCACCCCGTATACCGAAATAAGATGAAGGATATCTGACGCATCCTCCATTCCCACTCTACTAACCCCCCATTCCCTCCACTTTCAAACCCATTCCACCAACATTTCAAAATATAATCACATGAAGATAACATTGAACTCATGCTGATTAAGCTAATTAAATATTATTCTTTTGCCCTTCTCATATAGAAAGGTCATGCAATTGCTCCAAAAACCGACTTTCTTACCGAGGCCCGGAGGGCCGAGTCTCATATAACATTCGACTCAGTTCGCCGAGATCGCAAAATATCTGTGTGTATGTATGTGTGTATGTATGTATGTATGTATGTATGTATGTATGTATGTATGTTTTTTTTTTGAGAGCAGTAAAAAAAATTTCAGAAAAACCCTGAGTGAGGAAAAATGTACAAAAACCCCATTGTCAGGGAACGGGTTTGGGCTGCCATCACCCGACCCGCTAAAAACCACTGCTCTTGCCCAGAACCTGATTCCTCCCCGGCACTACCTTACGGCATTACTTCGGGGAGGGGTTTTTATGTGCATAGCACGCACTCTAATTCAACTACTTCCTAGTTCGCGTCTTCCGTAGGGTGACAGCCCCACTCCTCTACACACCACCAATTCTCTACCATCCACACAGACTGGCAAGCTCTGCATGGCAGTCGGAAAGCTGGCTGTGAGTCGAGGCTTAGTACTCCTCCCCTACGAGTACAGTCTGAGCGGCAAACTTCTGACTGTCTAATTCACCTAGCCCTGCGGCTCGCTTGTGCCGGTTAGCACCGCAACTCCCTTCTCGCACCATTCAACGCCGTTTACTCTTTGAGCACCAGACTTGTTCGCGAACTACTCGGTCTAGTCCCCGACGATGGACCTAGCCTACTCCGACGGAGAATTCCCCGGCGAGAAAAGTTCTCCCGAAACCGAGCCAACCAACCAGATGTCGAGGTCAGTTCGGCGATTCCGGTGGAGCAGAGCGTCCGGTTCGCTGATGCCCCGACGACCTGCGACTGGTGGTATTTCGTCGCGGTCTACTCAGTCTAGTCCCCGGCGGTGGATCTAGCTTACGCCGACGAAGAGTTCCCCGGCGAAGGAGGCTCCCCCGGTACCGATTCTTCTTTTGTTTTAGCACCACAATTTCATGAGCTCTTTGGCTTCCTCTCGTTCCGTTTCGCCCGATCTACTCGATCTAGTCCCCGGCGGTGGATCTAGCCTACTCAACGGGCCATACAGTAGGTGCTGAGGTCTATCCGGCGATTCCGGTTGGAGCGTAACTTCCGGTTCACCGGCGCCCCAACGACCCACTGCTAGCTCTGCGACGCGGTCTACTCGGTCCAATCCCCGGCGGTGGATATAGCCTACTCACGAGCTACCCGGAAGGATGTCGAGGTCGGTTCAGCGATTCCGGTGAAGCTTCACGTCCGGTTCCCAGGCGCCCCGACGACCCAACTCGGTGCTACATCACGCACTACTCAACTGGTCCCCGGCGGTGGACCTAGTCTACACAGTTGGAGAGTTCCCCGGCGGCGGAATTTCTCTCGAAACCCGATTTGCGGTTTCTTGTTGGTCTCTACGCCACTTCCTCTGCAACTCGGAGAGTATGCTCGAGACCACTCTGTTGACAGCGTCCCAGGTATGTTCGTCACGGCACATCTCTTCGACGATATTGTCCGCTGTCATACCAGGTATACCCCTACGAACTTCTTCGAATCTAGGGCATTCGAAGACCACGTGTTCCGGTGTCTCCTGCACGGTCGCACAACCCGGGCAAAGGGGTGACGAAGCATGTCCAAACCGATGCAAGTACTTCCGGAAGCATCCGTGCCCGGACAAAAACTGCGTCAAATGGAAGTTCACCTCTCCATGCTTCCTATGTACCCAGGCCGATACATTTGGGATGAGTCGGTGGGTCCACCTTCCTTTCTCCGCGTTGTCCCACTCCTGTTGCCATTTAGCCAACGAGTCCGCTCGAACCTGTCTCCTAGCGTTACGTGCATTTCTCCGCTGATAGCATTCCACGTCCTCCGCCAGGGTAATGCAGATGGGGATCATCCCGGCGATAACGCATACTGCCTCCGACGATATTGTTCTGTAGGCACTCGCGACTCGTACGGCCATCAGTCGGAATGTCCTGTTTAGCTTTTCACGGTTCCGCTTGGTTTTCAGCGCAGCACTCCAGGCAGGAACCCCATATCGGAGTATCGATGACGAAACAGTAGATAGCAGACGTCTCGTGCTGCTTCTCGGACCGCCGACGTTTGGCATGATTCTCCCTATTGCGTTCGTTGCCTTCGCCGACTTTTCACAGGCGTAATCAACGTGGTTGTTGAAGCTCAACCGGTCGTCGATTATAACTCCCAATTGCTTCAATGCACGTTTCGATGCAATCACGTGCCCTCCGACGTCGATCTGCATCCGTTGGACCGATCTGCAGTTACTGACCAACAACACCTCCGTCTTGTGGTGAGCTATTTGCAGCTTGACCCCATTCATCCAGCTCTCGATCGCGTCTATTGTCTCCGTCACCGACACCTCCACTTCTTCAAGTGTCTCACCCATCACCGTTAGTGACACGTCGTCCGCGAAACCTGCGATTTTCACTTTTCTAGGCAGCTGCAGCGTTAACACCCCATCGTACATCCCGTTCCAAAGGGTTGGACCGAGAATGGAGCCCTGAGGAACGCCCGCTGTGACACGCAATGACTTCTGTCCTTCGCTCGTCTCGTACAGTAGCACTCTGCTCTGAAAGTAGCTCTTCAGGATCTGGCACAGATAGTCGGGAACCCTCATTCTATGCAGCGCTGCAGCGATGGCTTCCCAGCTGGCACTGTTGAACGCGTTCTTCACATCTATCGTGACCACAGCGCAGTATCGATCTCCTCTTCGCTTCTGTTTAGATGACTTCTCGGCACTCTCGAGCACTATCCGAATTGCATCCACTGTCGATGCTCCTTTGCGGAAACCAAACTGCATCTTGGACAGTCCGCGCTCACCTTCCGTGAATTTCGTCAACCTGTTAAGAATGATCCTTTCCAGGAGTTTTCCGAGCGTATCCAGCAGGCATATGGGTCAGTCGAGGTCGGGTCGCCAGGTGGCTTCCCTGGCTTCGGCAGCAACACCAGCTTCTGGACCTTCCACATTTCGGGGAAGTTGCCTTCGTTTAGGCACTTCTGAATCACTATCCTGAACATGTCCGGATATGCCAGGATCGCAGCTTTCAGTACCACGTTTGGTATTCCATCCGGACCAGGGGCTTTCTTTGGTTTTAGGCGCTTCGATGCTTCTGCTAGCTCGTCGTTAGTCACTTGCCGATCCATGTTTGTTCCTTCTTCCTCGCCGTGCGGTGACGGTGGCCATATAGTTGGATCGTGCTTCGGGAAAAGACCCTCGACTCGGTATGCGTCACCCCAGGGATTGGCGTCTACTTCTCGGCATAGCTCCTTGTGGCACTCTGACTTGCTAAGTCTGATCTCCCGTTTTAGAGCGGCCCTAGCTTCCCGAAACGATGCCTTATGCTCTTCTCTATCTGGTTCCGACCTTGCTCTTTGGGCCCGCCTTCTGGCTCTGAGACAAGCAGCGCGTAACGTACTAAGCGTCTCGTTCCACCAGTAAGCTGGACGCCGTTTGTTGCGTGGTTCCAGTTTTCGCGGCATTGTGGCGTCACAAGCCGCCACAATCCTTCTTGTTAGGACAGCCGCATCCACGTTCTCGGTCCCGCCGTTCGGCCGAAGTGCCTCAACAAAGAGGTCTTTGTTGAAGGCTTTCGTCTTCCACTTTCGTTCGCCGGTCACCCTTCTCTGTACTGCCGCGGGGTTCCGTTGGCCGATACGGTAGCGAATCTCCTGGTGGTCACTATGCGTATACGTTTCGCATACTCTCCAATCCATGTTCGCCGTCAATGAGGGACTACAGAATGTGACGTCTATGATGGACTCCCTCCCGTCTCTCCGAAATGTACTAACAGAGCCTTCATTGCACAATCGTACGTCTAACTTCGCTAGAGCTTCCTGCAGGATACACCCTCTTGTGTTGGTTACTCTACTGCCCCATTCCACAGCCCAGGCGTTGAAGTCACCACCAATGACTACCGGCTTCCGATCGATCAACTGCTCGGTTAACTGCTCCAGCATTAGGCTGAACTGCTCTACTGTCCACCTTGGGGGAGCGTAACAGCTACATACGAAGATGCCGTTGATTTTGGCTATCACGAAACCCTCATAGGAACGTTCTACCACTTCTTGGATAGGGAATCTTCCCATTACTTGTATCGCTGCGGTTCCTGATCTATCCGCCACCCAGTTACCGTTATTAGAGGGGACTTGATAAGGCTCTGCGATCAAAGCGACATCGCACATAGTTTCTGTCGTAGACTGCCACAACAGTTGCTGTGCGGTATCACAGTGATTCAGGTTTATCTGGGTTATCTCCATCACCGTTGGCCTGCAGTCGCCTTCTTGTACGCTGGGCATTTAAAGCCACCCGTCTGATGGTCGTTTCCTTCCGCTGGGGTGCAAAGCAAGCACTTCGGCGTCTGCGTGCAGTCTAAAGCCCTCCGGGTAGTTGTTGGTGTATGTTGATTGTTGCCTGCTGATTTGGTTATTATTCTTTCGATTTTTGCGGTTGTTCTGCGTATTTGAATTTGGGATTTACCGAGGAATGATTGGTTTTGGGTTGTTACGAAACGTTGTGTTATGTCGTCGTTGATGCTATTTTCGATATCGTGTTTGATCCAATCCAACTCTCGTTTTAGTGTTTTTATTCGATGGAATGTGTGTTGTATTTCCACGTTTAACAAAGCCTTCTTAGTCCTTTCGACTATACCCTGTAGTTTTCGTATGGACTGACTACGTTCTTCGAGGAGTTGGTGGATGCATCTAATATAGTTCAGGATATGCGCAGGAAAATTTCCCCTTCTTCTGCATTGTATCAAGAAATCTTTTCTTGTTGTCATATTGCATAGTTTTGTGTTCTGTGTTCTGGAAATGCATTAAAAAAATCCAAATTTATAAAAAGCAACCCTTTTATTAGTTCACCAACTTAAACCATGAAACTTGAATATATTTTGGTATTTGAAGATATTAAGAAATCTAACATGATAAGGATTTGAGGAGACAAGCTTTTAAAGAAAAATTATCTTAAAACCTTGCAATATGCATATTATTACGGAAAAAATACCAAGAACTCGAACAAAAAAGCAGGCGACAGTACTTCTAATGTATTGTAAATATTTTTGCCTTTCTCATGTAAAGAAAGGCTATGCAATCACTGTAAAAATCGACTTTTTAACCGAGGCCCGCAGGGCCGAGTGTCATACACCATTCGATTCAGTTCGTCGAGATCGGCAAATGTCTGTGTGTGTATGTATGTGTGTGTATGTGTGTGTATGTGTGTGTGTCATTTAAACTCACACAATTTTCTCAGAGATGGTTGAACCGATTTTCGCAAACTTAGTTTCTTCTGAAAGGTATAACGCTCCCATAAGCTGCTATTGAATTTTTAGTTGATCCGACTTCCGGTTCCGGAGTTACGGGTTGAAGAGTGCGGTCACATAGCAAATTCCCATATAAACTGGTACCACCATGATGTTCAAATGATGTAAAACATATTAAAATTGATGTAAAATTACTCTAGTTCGCGGGTCTGGAACACTAATGATCAATTAAAGCAGCTTTGACCACATTGGCCACCTATGACGGTTCATGACGCCCCCGGGGAACCCGCCAAGTTCCTAAGCTAATATCACACCCATTCCCCAACGAATTCTTTACCGATTTTTACAAACTTGAAAGATACAGTAATACTGTTGACTGCTACTGAATTTCATTCGGTTCTGACTCTTGCTTCCGGAGTTACAGGGGTGTTAGTAAGGATACACTGGATTTCCCATATAAATCGGTACAATCATAATACCTCAGAGGCTAAAAACTATTGAAATGGTCACCATATTACTTATAATCGCAGATCTAGATCACTGATTGCCAATCAAACATTCTTTGAATATATTGTCCACTATTGACGATTCCAGAAGTCCGGAATTCCGGGCATATTCCACAATTAAAGTCACATCGGTTCTTCGGTGATGACTGAACTGATTTTCTCAAACCAATGGAAGGCAAAATATGCAGTTGAGTATTGCGTCGCCGCCCCTCCCCCCCGCCTTGTCCTTACACCTCTCTCCTTCATCACTCCCCTCCCCTTGGACCACTGTTACGCCCGCATTACCTTCATCCACCCCGTATACCGAAATAAGATGAAGGATATCTGACGCATCCTCCATTCCCACTCTACTAACCCCCCATTCCCTCCACTTTCAAACCCATTCCACCAACATTTCAAAATATAATCACATGAAGATAACATTGAACTCATGCTGATTAAGCTAATTAAATATTATTCTTTTGCCTTGCTCATATAGAAAGGTCATGCAATTGCTCCAAAAACCGACTTTCTTACCGAGGCCCGGAGGGCCGAGTCTCATATAACATTCGACTCAGTTCGCCGAGATCGCAAAATATCTGTGTGTATGTATGTGTGCATGTATGTATGTGTGTATGTATGTATGTATGTATGTATGTATGTATGTATGTATGTATGTATGTATGTATGTATGTATGTATGTATGTATGTATGTATGTATGTATGTATGTATGTATGTATGTATGTATGTATGTATGTATGTATGTATGTTTGTATGTATGTATGTATGTATGTATGTATGTATGTATGTATGTATGTATGTATGTATGTATGTATGTATGTATGTATGTATGTATGTATGTATGTATGTATGTATGTATGTATGTATGTATGTATGTATGTATGTATGTATGTATGTATGTATGTATGTATGTATGTATGTATGTATGTATGTATGTATGTATGTATGTATGTATGTATGTATGTATGTATGTATGTATGTATGTATGTATGTATGTATGTATGTATGTATGTATGTATGTATGTATGTATGTATGTTTTTTTTTTGAGAGCAGTAAAAAAAAATTTCAGGAAAACCCTGAGTGAGGAAAAATGTACAAAAACCCCATTGTCAGGGAACGGGTTTGGGCTGCCATCACCCGACCCGCTAAAAACCACTGCTCTTGCCCAGAACCTGATTCCTCCCCGGCACTACCTTACGGCATTACTTCGGGGAGGGGTTTTTATGTGCATAGCACGCACTCTAATTCAACTACTTCCTAGTTCGTTTCTTCCGTAGGGTGACAGCCCCACTCCTCTACACACCACCAATTCTCTACCATCCACACAGACTGGCAAGCTCTGCATGGCAGTCGGAAAGCTGGCTGTGAGTCGAGGCTTAGTACTCCTCCCCTACGAGTACAGTCTGAGCGGCAAACTTCTGACTGTCTAATTCACCGAGCCCTGCGGCTCGCTTGTGCGGGTTAGCACCGCAACTCCCTTCTCGCACCATTCAACGCCGTTTACTCTTTGAGCACCAGACTAGTCTAGTCCCCGACGATGGATCTAGCCTACTCCGACGGAGAATTCCCCGACGAGAGAAGTTCTCCCGAAACCGAGCCAACCAACCAGATGTCGAGGTCAGTTCGGCGATTCCGGTGGAGCAGAGCGTCCGGTTCGCTGATGCCCCGACGACCTGCGACTGGTGGTATTTCGTCGCGGTCTACTCAGTCTAGTCCCCGGCGGTGGATCTAGCTTACGCCGACGGAGAGTTCCCCGGCGAAGGAGGCTCCCCCGGTACCGATTCTTCTTTTGTTTTAGCACCACAATTTCATGAGCTCTTTGGCTTCCTCTCGTTCCGTTTCGCCCGATCTACTCGATCTAGTCCCCGGCGGTGGATCTAGCCTACTCAACGGGCCATACAGTAGGTGCTGAGGTCTATCCGGCGATTCCGGTTGGAGCGTAACTTCCGGTTCACCGGCGCCCCAACGACCCACTGCTAGCTCTGCGACGCGGTCTACTCGGTCCAATCCCCGGCGGTGGATATAGCCTACTCACGAGCTACCCGGAAGGATGTCGAGGTCGGTTCAGCGATTCCGGTGAAGCTTGACGTCCGGTTCCCAGGCGCCCTGACGACCCAACTCGGTGCTACATCACGCACTACTCAACTGGTCCCCGGCGGTGGACCTAGTCTACACAGTTGGAGAGTTCCCCGGCGGCGGAATTTCTCTCGAAACCCGATTTGCGGTTTCTTGTTGGTCTCTACGCCACTTCCTCTGCAACTCGGAGAGTATGCTCGAGACCACTCTGTTGACAGCGTCCCAGGTATGTTCGTCACGGCACATCTCTTCGACGATATTGTCCGCTGTCATACCAGGTATACCCCTACGAACTTCTTCGAATCTAGGGCATTCGAAGACCACGTGTTCCGGTGTCTCCTGCACGGTCGCACAACCCGGGCAAAGGGGTGACGAAGCATGTCCAAACCGATGCAAGTACTTCCGGAAGCATCCGTGCCCGGACAAAAACTGCGTCAAATGGAAGTTCACCTCTCCATGCTTCCTATGTACCCAGGCCGATACATTTGGGATGAGTCGGTGGGTCCACCTTCCTTTCTCCGCGTTGTCCCACTCCTGTTGCCATTTAGCCAACGAGTCCGCTCGAACCTGTCTCCTAGCGTTACGTGCATTTCTCCGCTGATAGCATTCCACGTCCTCCGCCAGGGTAATGCAGATGGGGATCATCCCGGCGATAACGCATACTGCCTCCGACGATATTGTTCTGTAGGCACTCGCGACTCGTACGGCCATCAGTCGGAATGTCCTGTTTAGCTTTTCACGGTTCCGCTTGGTTTTCAGCGCAGCACTCCAGGCAGGAACCCCATATCGGAGTATCGATGACGAAACAGTAGATAGCAGACGTCTCGTGCTGCTTCTCGGACCGCCGACGTTTGGCATGATTCTCGCTATTGCGTTCGTTGCCTTCGCCGACTTTTCACAGGCGTAATCAACGTGGTTGTTGAAGCTCAACCGGTCGTCGATTATAACTCCCAATTGCTTCAATGCACGTTTCGATGCAATCACGTGCCCTCCGACGTCGATCTGCATCCGTTGGACCGATCTGCAGTTACTGACCAACAACACCTCCGTCTTGTGGTGAGCTATTTGCAGCTTAACCCCGTTCATCCAGCTCTCGATCGCGTCTATTGTCTCCGTCACCGACACCTCCACTTCTTCAAGTGTCTCACCCATCACCGTTAGTGACACGTCGTCCGCGAAACCTACGATTTTCACTTTCCTAGGCAGCTGCAGCGTTAACACCCCATCGTACATCCCGTTCCAAAGGGTTGGACCGAGAATGGAGCCCTGAGGAACGCCCGCTGTGACACGCAATGACTTCTGTCCTTCGCTCGTCTCGTACAGTAGCACTCTGCTCTGAAAGTAGCTCTTCAGGATCTGGCACAGATAGTCGGGAACCCTCATTCTATGCAGCGCTGCAGCGATGGCTTCCCAGCTGGCACTGTTGAACGCGTTCTTCACATCTATCGTGACCACAGCGCAGTATCGATCTCCTCTTCGCTTCTGTTTAGATGACTTCTCGGCACTTTTGAGCACTATCCGAATTGCATCCACTGTCGATGCTCCTTTGCGGAAACCAAACTGCATCTTGGATCGTCCGCGCTCACCTTCCGTGAATTTCGTCAACCTGTTAAGAATGATCCTTTCCAGGAGTTTTCCGAGTGTATCCAGCAGGCATATGGGTCTGTACGAGGTCGGGTCGCCAGGTGGCTTCCCTGGCTTCGGCAGCAACACCAGCTTCTGGACCTTCCACATTTCGGGGAAGTTGCCTTCATTTAGGCACTTCTGCATCACTATCCTGAACATGTCCGGATATGCCAGGATCGCAGCTTTCAGTACCACGTTTGGTATTCTATCCGGACCAGGGGCTTTCTTTGGTTTTAGGCGCTTCGATGCTTCTACTAGCTCGTCGTTAGTCACTTGCCGATCCATGTTTGTTCCTTCTTCCTCGCCGTGCGGTGACGGTGGCCATATAGTTGGATCGTGCTTCGGGAAAAGACCCTCGACGATTATCTTCAGCTTGCTCGGACACATTTCGACTGGCGTCGTTGGACCCTTCATTTTCGCCATCACGACTCGGTATGCGTCACCCCAGGGATTGGCGTCTACTTCTCGGCATAGCTCCTTGTGGCACTCTGACTTGCTAAGTCTGATCTCCCGTTTTAGAGCGGCCCTAGCTTCCCGAAACGATGCCTTATGCTCTTCTCTATCTGGTTCCGACCTTGCTCTTTGGGCCCGCCTTCTGGCTCTGAGACAAGCAGCGCGTAACGTACTAAGCGTCTCGTTCCACCAGTAAGCTGGACGCCGTTTGTTGCGTGGTTCCAGTTTTCGCGGCATTGTGGCGTCACAAGCCGCCACAATCCTTCTTGTTAGGTCAGCCGCATCCACGTTCTCGGTCCCGCCGTTCGGCCGAAGTGCCTCAACAAAGAGGTCTTTGTTGAAGGCTTTCGTCTTCCACTTTCGTTCGCCGGTCACCCTTCTCTGTACTGCCGCGGGGTTCCGTTGGCCGATACGGTAGCGAATCTCCTGGTGGTCACTATGCGTATACGTTTCGCATACTCTCCAATTCATGTTCGCCGTCAATGAGGGACTACAGAATGTGACGTCTATGATGGACTCCCTCCCGTCTCTCCGAAATGTACTAACAGAGCCTTCATTGCACAATCGTACGTCTAACTTCGCTAGAGCTTCCTGCAGGATACACCCTCTTGTGTTGGTTACTCTACTGCCCCATTCCACAGCCCAGGCGTTGAAGTCACCACCAATGACTACCGGCTTCCGATCGATCAACTGCTCGGTTAACTGCTCCAGCATTAGGCTGAACTGCTCTACTGTCCACCTTGGGGGAGCGTAACAGCTACATACGAAGATGCCGTTGATTTTGGCTATCACGAAACCCTCATAGGAACGTTCTACCTCTTCTTGGATAGGGAATCTTCCCATTACTTGTATCGCTGCGGTTTCTGATCTATCCGCCACCCAGTTACCGTTATTAGGGGGGACTTGATAAGGCTCTGCGATCAAAGCGACATCGCACATAGTTTCTGTCGTAGACTGCCACAACAGTTGCTGTGCGGTATCACAGTGATTCAGGTTTATCTGGGTCATCTCCATCACCGTTGGCCTGCAGTCGCCTTCTTGTACGCTGGGCATTTAAAGCCACCCGTCTGATGGTCGTTTCCTTCCGCTGGGGTGCAAAGCAAGCACTTCGGCCTCTGCGTGCAGTCTCTCGCAAGATGGCCCGTCTCTCCGCATTTCCAGCACATCCCGGATCTGTCCGGGCCTTTGCAAGCCCCTGCTAAATGTCCAAAGCCTAAACATTTGAAGCATTTCTCTGCTTGTTTGTTTACTCGTGGGGCGGCTCTCAGTAGGCATCTCGACCATCCAACTGTAACCTTACCTACCTCCAGTGCCTTGTCTGCAGCGGTTACCGGTAAACGTATCATCGCTATCTGCGTTCCTCCGTATCCCTTCCTTAACCGGATCGTCATGTGCACCTCGCCCAGTTTGCACTGCTGCTTCATAGCACCTCTCAGCTCGTCTTCCGTCGTTATTTCGTCGAGGTCTTTACACACGATTACCATCTCCGGGCTTAAGGCTTTAACTTCTGCCTTTCCGCCCATTGATTTAGTTATAGTCTCCTGCAAGGCAGAGCTACTAGTCGTAGTATTCTTCTTAAGCTCGAGGAGCATCTCATTTTTTTGGGTACGCCTGACTCTTAACACGTTTTCCCCCAAATCTTTCAGCTCCGGGTCCTCTCTGACCTTTTTGAGCAGTGCTGCGTACGTAGTCTCGTCATTTGCTTTGACGAGCACGGCTTCTCCCTTAGGCGCCTTCTGACGAGCCGAGGGTTCTGATTTCCTCTTCTGCTCCCCTTTTCGCTCCTCCTTCTTTTTTTGCTGTTTCCCGCGTTTCTCCTTCCGACCTACAACGGTGCTCCAGCTTTCACCCTGTAAGGTGGCGTCCTTTTCTTCGGCAGCAACAGCATCCTCGAGCGTCTGCCTCTTTGACCCGCCTGGTCTTTCTTCTCCTGGTGAGGATCTTGTCCTCTTTGGAGTTATGGGAACTGGCGTGTTCTCCACTCCAATCTGCCTCTCCTTACCCTGTTTCGGAGGGGCTAGGAGGATAGTGGCCTTAGCCGACGCGGATGCTCGCTCAGCTGAATCTGCCCTCTGCGTTGCCGTATCGTACTCTTTCACGGCAGACAGTAGCGCCTTCCGGATTTTGATGACCATCTCCTTAATGTCTTTGTGGACATTGTTTCTCATGTCCACGAACTTGTGGAGCTCCTCCACCAAGTGCCTCGCTACCACTACCTTTGGCGTTTGTGGGGTGTAGCTCCTTCCGCTCTGCTCCGGCTGTTTTTGTTGCTGCTGTTGCTGTTGCTTCGGCTTCCCCTCCTCCTGCTCTTGCTGGGTGACTTCAGCTACTATTGGTGGTGGTGACCTCACCAACCCACCTCTGGCAAACGGATTTGCCGTGCCTGCTCCATTTATATCGGTTGCTTGTTGTTTCTCCATTTTATTTTATTGGGTCCCAACTCCGGGCCGCTATCTCCACTCGCTGCACATAGTCGCCTCTCGCGATCCCATGATTATCTATGCTGCCGAAAAGCAGCAGTGAGGTCATGCAAGGGTTGACACCATCTCTCATGGGGAGTAGTGTTCAGAGCCGGATCGGCGTAAATCGGGAATGCTTCAACCGAACCTAGTACCACCAACCAAATGATGGCGAGTTTCGAACGTACCCGGAGACCTGCCAGGGTTTTGTTGGAACGGAGGCAGCCATGCTGTTAGCCCACTCGCCATTTCAAGTCGGTGTCATCCTTCCTTACTCAGGGAGTAGAACAGTACGCCTGTCAGCCCTAAGTCGCCATCCTTTTCGTCATCCGTGTCCTGTCCGTTGCCGTTCGCCATGGCCAGTATACCATAATCAAGATGTTACTGGCGTCGATCCTGATGTGCCGGTTGGCACTCCGGTTGGGCTAGAGTGCTTTTATTGCCCAGATCTTAGATTATTGGAATCTTAGGATCTTAGCAGAAGCGGCACAGACTCGCTTCGTCGGAGCTGCTTTCGGAGTTATGGCTT